>NW_019394288.1:0-248874 GCF_000612105.2 Orussus abietinus | reverse complement strand
TGGTGGGGGTGCTAGCTTTATTAGTACCCAGCACCCCCACAGAAAAATTGAATTTTTTTCCAAAAACCGAGTTAGCACAAAATTTGCGAATGTAGCACATAATTAGCACATAAAGAGCACAAAATGTTAAGACAAAGAAATTTGAATTTTGTAAAGGTGGGGGTGCCAGCTTTACGCACCTGTTATTTTCGAAGGAAAGACGTAAAGACTGAGGGTTTGGTCGCCTCTCTTCGATGCTGCTATAAGTGGAAATGGCTTTGCGCTACGCAGCCGTGTACTCTCCTGTTGTACCTCGACAGTGGAAAAATCGAGATTGGTCAGACGGGCGTCTCGATAGATTTTATTCAGAGGGAAGACTCAAGTTCGAGAAGGATCAGTCTTTTTCGTGACACATAGTAAAAATTGTTTTATACTTTATGTTTACACATGGGTCTTTTAAACGTGTCATTTCTAGCACGTCTTATTTATGCCAACGCGTTCATTATCGCGTTTTATTTACTTTACACAATTTTAACATCTTCCATTTACATCCACACGATTTGAACAAGTTTTATTCACTATCACACGTTTTTTTTTTTTTAACAGGTTTTACTAATTTCGACACGGTTACGAGAACTGTTTTCTCGAGAAATGTTTCCTATAATTGCAAACGGCTTTAATTTGCACTTTTGTACACACGGTATTAGTCTACGGTGTAAAGAATGACTCTTTTTATTCCACGATTTCATTGAATCCCTCGAACTTGCATTTGCCTCGTTAACATGTACTTATGCGCTCTTAAGGCATTATGTAAAATTATTTATAAAACTTTTCTTCTAACCGGATGCTTCGCATCATTTGAAACTTCACCACGTGATTATGGAGGCCCTAAGGAAGATGCTCACGAAATGGCATTATTCCGAAAGAAATTTCATTCTTTAACCCAGACTAAAACCAAGGACACTTTCTTTCCTTTTTTTTTTTTTTTTATGAAACTTCATGCGCCTCGCGTTCCTTCTTATGGCCTTCATAAACACGTGCTGCAGTTTCAAATGACTCGGTGCGCACCCTGTTTGGAGAAAGGTTTCACAAACATTTTGACGCTTTGAGAAATGTATGACACTTTAATAACACCTTAAATATATCCCGGTAAGATATATCCATAGTGCCCAGAATGCATGTACACGCTACCACGTGGGTATAATAAACACAAAGTGCCGATAAGAACACCTCTATCACCCTGTATCATGTAAATGGATTAAATATCCGTCTATCATGGCACTTTAAATTTGTACATTTACCTCGCAACGGTGTAGAACCTTCGGATAATCAGTTTGGGAGGTTTCGTAAACGTTAATTAATCGTTACATAGATGTACCTAGTCCGAGTCCGAGTTACCGCGTCGTTTAGTACCGCGCGTTGCCATGGCGATGAGCACGTGGTACGGCTAATCGGGAGGTAAAAATCGGGATTCTTTGGATGGAGATACCGTGCTCGTTTAATTCAATGGCGGGCCAAAGGACGACAGGACCCGTGTCCTCGGGATCCTTGAATGAAACCGAAGGAGCTCGCATCGTAAGTCGCGTTCCCACGAGGAGGCGCGTTACTCGCCGGGTCGTCCCGACGAGGGGCGTCGTTAACGAAACGCCGCCAACGTGCCCGGGTGAATCCATAAAAGTCCCGGGTCCTGCATCCTGCCGGTAACAAGGACCTCCCGAGACGCTATCGGGTATCCAGCGCGTTATCCGCGCGGCCACGAAATTCCGGGCGGCCCGGCCGCGCAGATGAGCGCGCCTGATAACAGGACGGGAGGTCCTGCGGGGTTCGAGGATTTTTTGGCATTCGCGCGTTATCTCCTCTTTATCAGCCCCCAGGACCCCCTTAACGACCTCTCGGGGAGGAATCTCGACGAGATGCGAAATAATTCCGCTCGCGGAAGCAGCTCGGCCCTATAGAGATCCGCGGTCCCTCCTCTGCGGATAAAGGATGAGAGATGTCCTTACAAGTCGTAAAGGATATTCGGATGTATCGGGACATCCTGTTTAAAAGAATATTGTCATTTTATAATAGTCTTGTTGGAAGTATTTTATTTGGACGTGGTAATTTTATAACATGTTTTATAACAAATTTATTACAAAATTTATTACATAATATTATAACAAATTTATAAAATGTGTCGTGGATTTAGTACGTAAGTGTATTCATTTTCACGCGGAATTTCACACGGTTTTAACATGATTTTAAATTGTTAATTCGTTTAAAAATTCGTAATAAATGTGTACTAATTCGGTTTTAGGACATTAAATGTATAATTCTGCTGCTATCTTACGTACTGAAAATGCATGAATTTTGTTACTTTTTCTAATAGTACAGTGTTCGTTATGTATTCGTGCATGTTCGGGTATACACGCGGAAAAAAAGTCCCGGTTAACATCAGCCGTTGCACTTGGTTAAATGATTTCGCGTTATTAACGAGAGATTAATGAGAAAGTCGGATTAATAGAACTAGAAAATTCTGATTACCGAAGTCTGGTTGAATATCCGGTTATCTATAATCAGATTTCCAAGGTACTAGAAACACTTCCAACAGGAAATTCCTGTTCTTCTACCCTTTGGATTTACCAGAAAAGGTATCAACACAACCTGAGAGATTATTCACTCAGAAAATCATGGATTTTAATGCTCGAAAGCACGTGGAAATCAGCTGGAAATCCTAATCTGAAATCACTGAAAATCGTTGGATATCATAAGCCGAAATCACTGAAAATCGTTGGAAATCACCGGAAAAATGTCACAATTTCAGGGCCGAACGTCACTCGTTATCGAATCACATTCTTTATCAAATAAAATCAAAGGCAATCGGTTCGCAAAGAAGGAAATCGTTTTCACTGATTTCCGAGTGAATAGCCCCTCGATCGGACAACGTTTACTTAGGAAGTTCTTAATCAAGATTTGCAAAAAGTCGTAATTTCATCCTGACCAGTAATGTTCCAGTTCAGACCAATAAAGAATAATGACCGTCACATCTTGGGGCATATTTTTTAATTATCGTCGTACTTCAATAGGCCCTCGACGCGGCTAATTATCCCTTATCACTACAAGAATATTAGAAGAGTATACGAAGACGACAGTAGTACTGCCGGTTGAAGTGATAAGGGTTAATATTAGGTTGTCCCATAAGTTTCTTCCCTTTCTTTCATAGGTCATGAATACACGATGCGGAAGGAACTTATGGGACAACCTAATATATGACAAGAAATATCCGATACTTTTAATAAAAAGAATGGCAAGGCCGTATTTATTAATCTCGCCCCGTCGAGATAACCGGGGTTCTGGTTCTCTTAACATTGTAAGTAGAGAAGGCATTCATGTCCGCCACTGTACGGCACGGATACGGATCGGACGGGTGTAAATCGAGTTTTTTAAGTCACCGCTCGGACGAGCCGAGCGCGCTCGCTTCCTCGTTCGCCTTTTTCTCTTAGGACTTTGAGACTCTTTTGCGCCTCCAACTAATTAGCCGAGAAGCCGCGAGACCGAAAGTGATAGGCTGGCTCGCCGATCCTCGAACCCGGACGATCCGGTTTCGATCACGGATCGATCCGGAGCCAATCCGGTGCCGATCCCGATCGCCTTACTCCTTTGCAGTTGCCCGTTTCCTTCTTTCCCGATCATCGCGTCATTGGACTATCCGATCGAAATTTCTTGGTCACCCTTGGCATTGAACGTGCCGGCGATTTTCAACCCCATTGTCGATACCATTTAAAAAATTTCAAATATGCAAATGGGCAAGGCAATTGTCCCAATGGAAACGTACGCGACAGTAATTGTCCCGAGGTTTCTTGCAACGAATGATCCTGAAATCGTTCGATCCGAGGACTCGAGTTTCTCCCAGAGTAATATTCGCGTCTTATCGGTTGTCATTTGATCGACTGCATTTAACTGATAACAGAAACAGCCTCGGTCCGAGTGGGTCGAATTTCATTTTTCGCCTTTATATTCCATTCACTTGGGAAATATGCAAATGGGTACGCGTCAAACGGGCAAGGCAATTGTCCCAGTGGAAACGTACGCGACAGTAATTGTCCCGAGGTTTCTTGCAACGAATGATCCTGAAATCGTTCGATCCGAGGACTCGAGTTTCTCCCAGAGTAATATTCGTGCCTTATCGGCCATTATTTGATCGACTGCATTCAAATAATAACAGAAAGAGTCTCGGTCCGAGCGGACCGAATTTAATTTTTCGCATTCATATTCGATTCACTTGGGAAATATGGAAACGGGCAAGACAATTCTTTCAACGGAAACGTATGCGACAGTAATTGTCTTAAAGTCTCTTGCAACGAATGCTCCTGAAAACGTCCGATTCGAGGACTCAATTTTCTCCCAGAGTAATATCCGCGCCTTTATCGGCTGTTTTGCGTACATCAAAGAGCACAAAATGTTAAGACGAAGAAATTTGAATTTTGTAAAGGTGGGAGTGCCAGGTTTACGCACCTACATCGGTGTCAGGAGGGATTTCTCGCGCAAAACGAAACGGTAATGTCGATGGAGAGAGAAGAATACAGCCCGTCGGTTTTACGTTACCCGAATGAAGTGCTACTTATATTCCGGAGTGCAGTGATTACAGAGTACGCGTATCTACCCCCCAACCTCGCTACTATTAGAATTGCCCCCGACATGTACCTGCCTATTAGTCGACATGACACAGTGACCCATTTTCCCATTGTTTCGTGCACGATACATTCACTTTTTAGCTTGTTCCCGTATAACCCCTTCAACTTTCGCGGCTCCTAGCGCCGTCCGAAAGTGATTGTAACTAATGTTTGCACATTGCCCGCCACTTTTATTCCGACTTTCGCGGTACATGGAGGAACGCGAAGTGCGCGCACGTCGTTTCTCCATATGGAAATGTAGAAGAGTCCCGGATACCGCGTAGGAATCATCTACAAGGGAAATTACCTCTGAATACGACGATTATCTCCTTCCGTGATCACGCAACAGGTGTCAGGCAATATTATATACACAAACGGCGGTAATTGTACGCCGAAACAACCGTTAGGGGACGGGTATAATTTCCTTTTACGAAACGGCCATTGCCAACTCGTGGTAAATTAAGGCCGACCTCCGTTGCTGCAACAAACAAGGAAACAAGGCCACGGATCGTTAACCCTTTCGTTACCTTGGACGAGATATCTCGCGACCCAATACTGGCCGATTAACGCTTTTGACGAGATATCTCGCGACCCGGTAGTAGCCGATCAACGCTTTTGACGAGATATCTCGCGATCCGGTATCTCGAATTATATTGGGTAATGTCCCAAATGGCATACTCCACCTGTCGTTTTCGTATAATAATTATAAAGAAATCGAAGTAAAACTCCAGAAATCCTCTGGATTCATGCTTTCTGAGGCCCTAATTGATTGCAGTGGTACCCCCTGCGCCATCTGTGATTTCCAGGTAAATTAAATTTTCACTCCGAGACCTCGTATTCCCATCGTTTTGGCATAGAAGCGCATACAACACTTTTTTTGCCTTTATCCCGTTGAAATGCGAGTTTATCGATTACCAGAGTGTTCTAAGTTGTCGTCAAATTGTCCTGACCCTTTCGTTTCTCATATCAGAGCCTTCGATAATTGTATATCGATCGAAATATGAGAGCTCGACGCCATTTTGGGTCTGGTCTGGGCTAAGTTAAAAAATTTTTTCCAAAAATCCAAATTTTGAACGTGTCAGGATAATTCTTACATGATCAGGAGTGACGTGTCTAAGTTTCGGACAGTTTGGTTTAATACCCTTAAAAAAAGTGTTGTATTCGAATCGACTGATTTGAAGGGGGTTTCACTTCATCTTAAGATCGAGAATTCTCGTTTATCGAGGCGAATGCGTTAAGACCGATCGAGTTTGCCGCGCCGTGGCTAAAGAAGTGTTTCACTTGAAAAATCCCGAGAAACGGTCATATTCGGAAGGGGCCCGTCGAACGGGTCTTCCAGGAACGTTAACGTCTCGTTAGAAACGATCCGGAGTAGAAGTCGAAGTCAATGTCGAAGGGCCGTCGAAGTGGCATCCTTGGGGCCGCTATCTGTCTGCGTTAGAGCTCGTTGAAGCTGCAATTGAAAGGCAGCCCCGGCGCTAGTCGCGGCGTCCGCATAAATTCATTTGGACCAAACGATCCTCCTCGCGGCGAAAAGAGGAGCAAAAGGGAAAAAAAGAGAAACGAGGGAGAGGAAAGGAGAGTGCGTTTCACGGGACGGTGCACGCACCACGGTCGATGCACCGATGCACCGTGCAAGTGCAGCCCCGTCGCCGACAGGAATTTCTCTGTCGTCCCCGACGTTTCTCTTTGCCATCCGGTCGGCCCGACGTCTTCTGACCTCTCGGCGTGCCAGGCCGATCGGCAGATCGCTATCCGATATACACCTATTGAACTAGCTGGAAAAATCGATCGTATAGAGGTATCGGAATCTGCGAGCTAATTCTTAGGAAAAGAAGCGGGATATCGGCTCGATAGAAGTTCTCTCGGAGGAACCCCATGGATTTTACAAATGTGGATAAGAAATCAGTCTTAACTAACAGAACCGCAAAAGCGAGAGACAATGATAACGGCCTGACAGCAAGATTTAGGCGCGTCATCCGACAGATTAAATAAAGGAATTCATACTAATGGAACATAGGGCGGACATTGCAAGTTTAACACTATTTCGACCAAAGGTGTCAAAAGACACCTTTTAAAATTTTAACTTGAAATAATTTTCAAAGTTTAATCATTTTTTCTCAATTAATGTTTTGAGTTTTCGTATAATAATTGTTAAATTTATTTAGCGGTATCATTTTCCTCCAGCTCATCAAAACCTTTTGGTTGAAATAGGTATACACAAAATCGTGGTAGAAATAGTGTTAACGCAGAATGCAGATATCGCGTCGTAGGCCGCGCGGCGTTCCAGTTTTGTCCGTCGACCAGAATTTCTGTGTCGTTCCCGACGTTTCTGTTTACCATCCGGTCAGCTCGACGTCTTCTAACGTCTCGATGTGCCAGGCCGATCGGCAAATCGCGATACGATATATACCTATTGAACTAGCCGGAAAAATCGATCGGTATACAGGTACACTGGGAGACATCAATGCCCTCCCATCCTGCACAGGCAATGCCGTATCTGCAGGGGCGGCATTCATGTCCGCCATTGTACGTTCGACCGCCGCACGGAATCTATGAGCTGATTCTTAGGAAAAGAAGTGGAATATCGGTTCGATAGAAGTTCTCTCGAATGCGCCATGGATTTTACAAATTTGGATAAGGAATCAGTCTTAGCTAACAGAATCGCAAAAGCGGGAGACAATGATAACGGCCTGACAGCGGGATTTAGGTGCGTCATCCGACAGATTAAATAAGAGAATTCTTTACTAATGGAAAATAGGGCGAACATTGCACGTTTAACGCAGAATGCAGCCGTCGTGGCCGCGGGGCGTTCCAGTTTTGTCCGTCGACCAGAATTTCTGTGTCGTCCCCGACATTTCTGTTTACCATCCGGTCAGCTCGACGTCTTCTAACGTCTCGACGTGCCAGGCCGATCGGCAGATCTCGATCCCATATATACCTATTGAACTAGCCGGAAAAATCGAACGGTATACAGGTACACTGGGAGACATCAATGCCCTCCCATCCTGCACAGGCGATGCCGTATCTGCAGGGGAGGCATTTATGTCCGCCATTGTACACTGGGAGACATCAATGCCCTCCCATCCTGCACAGGCGATGCCGTATCTGCAGGGGCGGTATTCATGTCCGCCATTGTACGTTCGACCGCCGCGCGGAATCTATGAGCTGATTCTTAGGAAAGGAAAAAGGAAAAAGAAGCGGAATATCAGTTCGATCGAAATTCTCTCGGAGGGCGCCATGGATTTTGCAAATTTGGATAAGGAATCAGTCTTAGCTAACAGAATCGCAAAAGCGAGAGACAATGATGACGGCCTGACAGCGAGATTTAGGCGCGTCATCCGACAGATTAAATAAATGAATTCTTACTAATGGAAAATAGGGCGAACATTGCACGTTTAACGCAGAATGCAGATATCGCGTCGTGGCCGCGGGGCGTTCCAGTTTTGTCCGCGGAGCGTCATAAAGCACGGGCACGCGAGGGTGACGGCAATATGTCGTTGCTCAACTAGCCGTATCGATACGGGGTATCTGGTATATATTCCGAGCCACGCGAGATATAATCTACATCCGTGGAATCGCGCCGACCGGGCGAACCGCGCGGTTCCGTCCGTCTGTCTGTCCGTCCTAGAGACCGCCGCGATCCTGAATTTCCGATCCTCGCGATGTCCCTCCAAACGGATGAGCGCGTATCTCACGGGTTTCTCGGTAGCTCGTCTAAGCGGGGATTAAACCGACGCGGATTTTCATTTCGCTCGAGACCTCGATGTGCGACGACCGCCGATGCGGAAATTCGCCGTCGAGAACGCCCGACGTCCAAAGCTAGCAGCATAACCGCATAAATCATACACCAAAATTTCTTTCTTTTTTATTCCTTATTTATTACACAAATTTGAATTTTATTGCTCCAGCCGTTTTCAAAAAATCAGTAGCCATGCCAATTTTAACATTAAGCTGGCAGCGACACCTGACATTTTGTGTGAAATTAAAAAAATATGCGGTGCAAAATGTCGGAAAAATTCATTGCTTATTTATTGCTCAATTTACAATTTCCCTGCTCCACCCCTTGAGTCGAAAAACTATCCCCTTCATATATACGTGAACTGCCTGTCTTTCCTAACTGGCATAAATACATTTTTAAAAACTAAAATTACTGCTCGGGCCATGCAATAAAATCCTGCACACGGCTGGAGCAATAAAATTCAGATTTGTGTAATGAATATGCAATAAAAAGGCAAGAAATTTTGGTGTATGATTTATGCGGTTATGCTATATAACTAAATAATAATGTATATTACCATCTTAGCATAGAAGCGCATAAGACACTTTTTTTAACTTTATCCCGTTCAAGCGCGAGTTTATCGATTACCAGAGTGTTCAAAATTGTCGTAAAATTGTCCTGACCCTTTCGTTTCTCATATCAGAGCCTTCAATAATTGTACATCGATCAAAATTTGAGAGCCCGACGCCATTTTGTTTCTGATCTGGGCTAAGTACAATTTTTTTTAAAGGTCCAAATTTTGAATATGTCAAGACAATTCTTAGATGATCACAAGTCATGTGTCAACGTTTCGGACAATTTGGTCCAATACCCTTAATAAAAAAACTGTTTTCTTCGATTCGACTGATTTGAAAAGGGGCTTTCACTTCCCGTTAAAGTTATGTCGGTCTTTTCTCGGCTTGGGAAAAAATGGGTTACAGAGGGTTAACGTCAGATTTTCTACACGAGGTCGACGTCGCGTGGGCTCGAGGATCGATCCTCGGCGCGATCGATCCGATCGATTCGCTGCGGCTCTCGGGAGGACTGGCGCGAGGCGAATCGCGGAATCGGTAGTGCTGCATTTCAGGAAATGCACGCACGAGTGAATCAGCGATTTCCTACGATTTATTATCACGTCCAAGTTGGCGGCTCGCGAGCTTTGCCGGACCCGCTCGAGCGGGTCAAGCCCTAAAGTCAAGCACGAGCGACCACGGCGGGCGATCGGGAACGGAACGAGCCGGTCGCGCAAAGCGATTACGACTCGGAATAACGAAACCCACGGTGACTGCGTGTGTTTAGCCCTCTCGAGGAACATTCTTCCTTACCTTTTAGTCGGTCCGTGCGTTCCCCTTCGTTAAATTCGCCCCGATAGCGTAACGAACGCTCGCGCAGAAAATTATTCGGTTCGATCGATTAAATGTTTGATTCGACCATAGTATTAGATACCATAGATATAGTACAGATATATTAGATACCATAGATATAATAGACCAACCATAGATATTGTAATATGGACAACTATACACTTGGTTAGGTGCGTAAAGCTGGCACCCCCACCTTTACAAAATTAAAATTCTTTGTCTTAACATTTTGTGCTCTTTATGTGCTAAGCACAAAATTTTCGAATGTAGCACATAAAGAGCACAAAATGTTAAGACAAAGAAATTTGAGTTTTGTAATTTACGCACCTCACTTGGTTGATTTAACTGAATCTTGTGGTTAATCATTTTTGGTTGATCCCGGCAATATTGTGGTAGATCGTGACAAATGTTAAAATAATCCGGTACATTTAATTAAAATGTTCAGCATTGAGTAGGATGTCTACTGAAATTAATTTAAAGCTATTTATCGGGAACATTTCGGTTGATCGAGGCTAATGAATTTAGTCGAGTGAACTGATACTCGGGACACTCGAAACAATTTCTGAAATTAACCAAATGCGGTTGAACAAACGATTTTGATGAATGAAGGGAATGTCTTCTCTCGCATTCAATTTATTGCAGTTTCTACGAGTGAAATAATTATTCTTCGAATTAAGAGAATATTTCTTCGGTACTATTCATAGCATTATTTCATTGGTTCAAAGAAATTGAATCCTCGGTGTACTATTCAGGGAAGCCAGTCGTTCCGATCTTTGCCAAAGTACCAAAAAACAATGGCAAAGCACTCCGTCAACATTACAAAGTTCTCCGATAAACTGATATGAATTATCATTATTCCGAAGAAACATGGCATCTAATTTATTGCAGTTTCTACGAGTGAAATAATTACTCTCCGAATTAAGAGAATATTTCTTCGGTACTACTCATAGCATTATTTCATTGGTTCAATAAAATTGAATCCTCGGTGTACTATTCAAGGAAGCCAGTCGTTCCGATCTCTGCCAGAGTACCAAAAAGCAATGACAAAGCACTCAGTCGACCTTACGCAGTTCTCAAATGAATTATCATAATTCCGAAGAAAAATTGCATCCAATTCATTACACTTTCTTTGAGTTAAACAATTATTCTTCGAATTACCCGAATATCTCTTCGGTACTCTTCAAAGGAATATTTCTTCGGTGCTATTCACAGAATTATTTCAACGGTTAAATGAAATTGAATCCTCGGTGTACTATTCAAGGAAGCCAGTCGTTCCGATCTCTGCCAGAGTACCAAAAAGCAATGGCAAAGCACTCCGTCGACATTACGCGGTTTTCCGATCGCCACTAATTTGCGTTCGCAGACGCAACGCGATATGACGAGCCCCCTTTAAGTAAAAAGCAAAGTGGCCCGCGTACGGCCAATTTGCACATCCCCGACAGAGCTTTTAGCGAGTCTCGGCCTCGGTGAGTGATTCACTGGCTGGGTGTCTGAAAAATCCTTGCCCTTGCTCTTTCTTTCTTTCTCTCTTTCTCTCTTTCTCTCCTCGGTGCATCCGAGCGATTCGGCCTTGGTGCGGAGCGCAGTCGGGGAGGCACTGGGTTGCACAATGCCCTCCCCCAAGGGGGAAAAAGGCAATTAGGTAATTGCCAAGGTCGTCGTGCCAGGTGGAGTTCGGGAACGACACCGACCCCGGAGTGCAATGGATTCTAGGCTATCTGGAAGATACACCGGAGATAACGCCGCTCCTGAGAAAATAGTAATTACGGTCACGATCGAGACGGCAAAAAGGGACGTCGACCGGCCGAGCCCCTTCTTCGCTTTCTTGCGTTTGTTGCGCTTGTTGCCGAGTCCCGACTTTGGAATCGACCGACGAAAGCATCTTCGTTTCTCCTGGTCGGAGGTGAATCTAATTATAAGAGCATCTTTGCGTTTTGGAACGCCGCTATCGTGTTAATTCAACGTCTTTGGAAAGGAACGCGGGGGCGAAGCTTCAATGTCCATAAACCTGGCATTGCCACTTTAGCACAATTTAATAAAATTTGTTGCAGAATTTATTGCCAATTTGAATTGTGCTAAAGTGGCAGTGCCGGCTTTATGTACGTGAAGTTTCAAGTTTTCTTTACCCTTTCAACGCTATGGACCCGTAAGAGCGTCTGACGTTTGGTCCAATATTGCTTGCACGCCCTGATGAAGTTCGCCAAAAGGGCGTAGCAGTGAAAGGGTTAAGGCGCTGCGAAAGTGACGTTTTAGGAGACTCATTTATGAAACCTTTTCCCGAATCGGGGGTTTCGAATCGTTTGACATCTTGTCGCGTAAACGTGGAGGGCTTAAGGTAGGTTCTGATAACCGCGAAATTTGATGTTTTTTCATGGACAATTTTTTAAATGTCTATAAATGAATCTTTGAGAAATTGGAATTTCGTGGGTGTCGGGATCTTCCTTATAGTTTACAGATTTACGTTGTAATGTTTGAAACGATTCGGTATACTCGGTTCCAAGAAACGTGTTCATAAAAGAGATCTCTCGGTTGTCACAAGTGTCAAGATTTATGCCAAGTGTCAACATATCTCGAAATTTCAAAATTTGTCCAAGTGTCATGATTTATGCGAGTGTCAACATATCCCGAAATTTCAAATTTTGTCCAAGTGTCAAGATTTAATGTGTGTACAGTAGGCACCACCACATTAGAGAAATGATATGATTCCTATTGGAAAACTAGGTGCTTATTAGGTGCTATTATCGATTATTGGGGTATAGGGTGGAGCACTAAAATAGGGGTTGTAATACTAAAATAGCACCTAATTCGCCAATAGGTTTCATATAATTTTTCTAATATGGTGGTGCCTACTGCACACACATCAAGATTTATGCAAGTGTCAATATATCTCGAAATGTCAAAATTGGTTCAATCGTCAAATTACTCGCCCCGTATTGATAACCCTGAATTGGATGATCCGACCGATCGCGAAAAGGGATCTTCGGAGGTCTCGGCGAGATCGGCGAAGAAATCTCGAGGTAGAAACTAAAATTGTCCCACTTAGGCCGACGCGCCGATCGAGTCTGTCAACAAGCCCGTTTTACAAGAGACGTCTGCTCCTTGAACCTCCGGGTCTCGGTCAGGTGCCCATGGAAGCCCGAGCAAGCGAAGGTGCAAGGTAGAAGGTATAAGATAGGTACATAAGGTGCAAGGTGCACGTACCGATCCTTAACCCCGTCTCCACGATCACGATCCTTGCCGGGTACCGGCCTCGGTAGAGAGCAGTTGGACGACTCTAAAACGAGGGAGAGAAAGGGATCTCGAGTCGAAAAGGTTTACCTCGTGAGCTTCATGAACACTGAGAAAAAAAAGGGAGTAAATTCGTCTCCAGAAGTGCCGGTGAAAAAACGAGTGGGTTAAATCTAAGAATACACGCGATACTTTATGTAACGAAAGCATGGGTTACCAGTCTCTTTGCGCAGACGCGGAGGACGAATGTGGACACCAGGAAGTAGTATAAGGAGATACAACGCTATGTATTGAAATTGTCCGCAGTTTAGAGGTAAAAGATCTTCAGATTGTTTCCGACCTAGTGCCCAGAGCGCCTTCTCGATGAAATGCTGCAATTAAAAATGATTGTCTGCCAGCGGGTCCGCTAATCTTTATCACGTTAAAAACACGTATGCTGTGTATAATGCACGGATTGTCGTTGCGCTTTGCGTAAGTTAATGGCAAAATTATGAGCATTTTAGGTGATTTACATTGGTAGGAAATGTTTTGGGCACGTAAGATTGGAGTTTCTTCCTTTTTTGCAAGTAGCGCTCGTATCGTTGGATCAGCGAAAATTTGAGATTCTGGGGTTATTTTCGGTGGAACCGTCCATTGGCGTTATGTCTCCTCATACTAGTTCGTGATGGGCACCTTTTCGTCCTAGGAAGTTTTGAAGATCTATTCTGTCCTGTCCCCACTCCCATCCGATTGTTTGCATCTTCCGTCGCAGAAAGACTATCATTAAGCGCTTTGCGTACGTTAATTGCAAAATGATGAGCATTTTAGGTGATTTACATCGGTAGGAAATGTTTTGGGCACGTAAGATTGGAGTTCCCTCATTTTTTGCAAGTAGCGCTCGTATCGTTGGATCAGCGAAAATTTGATATTCTGGGGTTATTTTCAGTGGAACCGACCATTGGCGTTATGTCTTCTTATGCTACTTCATGATGGGCACTTTTTCGTCCTAGGAAGATTTCAAGATCTATTCTGCCCTGTCCCCACTCCCATCCGATTGTTTGCATCTTCCGTCGCAGAAAGACTAACTTTAAGCGCTTTGCGTACGTTAATTGCAAAATGATGAGCATTTTAGGTGATTTACTTCGGTATGAAATGTGTTGGGCACGTAAGATTGGAGTTCCCTCATTTTTTGCAAGTAGCGCTCGTATCGTTAGATCAGCGAAAATCTGAGATTCTGGGTCCCGATTTTGGGGTTATTTTCAATGGAACTGACCATTGGCGTTATGTCTCCTCATGCTACTTCGTGATGGACACTTCTTTGTCCTAGGAAGATTTGAAGATCTATTCTGTCCTGTCCCCACTCCCATCCGATTGTTTGCATCTTCCGTCGCAGAAAGACCAACGCATGCGTCGCCATGGCAGACCCTGAAGTGGCCACTTTGAAGACCCCCCTGATCGGGGTCATAAATTCCGAGTCCTTCCTTTAGCTATTTTCTGACCACGTACAAGACACGCATTTACCATGGCCAAATGTTACTGAAATGTTCTTCAGGCTGCCTCACTCCAATCAGATGGTTCGACAATTCGAATCGACTGGTTTGAGGGGTTCACTTCACCTTAGGTTCACCGTCGGATGATTAAAGGGTCTCGAGATTCAACCGGGATCGATCATTTCGACTCGGGATCGGTTAAGAGAGATGGCTCCACTTGGATATTCGAGTGAAATCGAAGAAATCTCCCCGAGGTCGAACCGATGCCGATCAATTAGGAATCGAACAGTTCGCGGGCTGACCCCGGTCGGGGTCGGCGATAACGTCGATCGATTCTTGCGATCTTGTACTCGGGCCCCGAGTTTCGAGGTCAAGATCGATCTCCTCGAGGAAGATTACGTATAACGCTTCGTTGTTAAACATCGAGCGATCCTCCACTGTGCACGGTAGTTGAGCGATGGCATAATGGATACGCTCGAGACGTATTTATTTCCCGTCAACGCGAAGTACTGCAACCGCGTGCAGCAGTGCACGATGTCTATACGATATGTCGACAGCTACGTAAATCAGCGGCAATGAAATTCTTTTTAAGGACTGTCCGTACCGTGCACGAGGTATCCGGTTTCTCGATGAAGTCGTTGGATTCACCGCGATTTCGAAAGAAATCGCGAAAAACCGCGTCCTCTGCGAAGAGGCGACAAAGGGTACCGTGGTAATTCAATGAGTTCCTGAATGGAGGTTCGAATGATTTATTCAGCCAAGGAGTACATGATGCACTCACACGATGTGTCCAATGTACATCTCAATGCTTCGGAGTTGCAAAAGGTGGAGGTGGAGTTTAAACCTGCCGATTTACCGTGTCATCGAATTTCATACTCGTTTGCGAATTTATGAACATCGAGGGGTATTGACTTAATGTTGCAAAAGGTGGAGGTGGCTTGAAAAGGTGCCGATGTACCGTGTTGTCGAATTTCATACTCCTTCGCGAATTTATGAACATCGAGGGATACTGACTTAAAGTTGCAAAAGGTGGAGGTGGCTTAAAAAGGTGCCGATGTACCGTGTTGTCGAATTTGATACTCGTTCGCGAATTTATGAACATCGAGGGGTACTGACTTAAAACTTCCTATCGGGATTATCTGTTTGAAACAACTCGTTTGTATACTTGGATTGTATGGAATTGATAAATTGCGTGAAATTTTTAACAGTGAATTTTTCAATCACATTTTATTCCAGGAAGATGATAACGTGGTTCTTGATATCGCGTCACTGACTTGGTCGTGAATTTATTTCATCGTAATTTTTAGACATTTTCTACATTTAATAGGACATTTGGACGAGGTCTGTTCACTGTTTTTTGACGTGGAAATTAAAGTCAAATTTGCTTTAACTTTTGATTCTGCTCTTATCTTTCTTTTGCAATCTTTATTATCGTTGGGCAAGTCGTAGAGCGGCAGAAAAGATAAATGGCTGTGTATAGATTGCGAGGGAAGCTGTGTAAAGCAAAACTCGAGAGAGTAATAGGAGATATTTTTTTTTTTCTTCGGATAGCGAGTTGCGGGAATCGACTGCCGATTGCAAGTCAATATCTATCAATTACGAATCGATGAGTGCTCGCGGATCGGCATCGGTCGGGATGATCAATGAACGTCGGTACGTGTGTAATCGGCGTTTCTTACCAGGTACTCGTTACCGGGTATCGAGTAACGAATACCGAGTACCGAGGTCGAGGTCGGACCTCCTACGTGAAGGATTCGAGAATGATCGATCGTGACGACGTGGGTTCGATACGTCTCTAAAAAAGATTGCAAAATGGGGAAAACACTGTACCGTAACTCACAGTTAGAACCATTCAACTTTCATCGTACACGTGAAGTTGAGATTTCTTTCAAGATATATTTTTCATACCGATCCATGAAACAAAATATTGCAATTATGGATAGAATTTACATTGCCCCGGTTATCGTTTTATTTGTTGTCGATGTAACAAAAATGTTGCTGGCCCATTTTCAAGCGGTCAGCAGTTTGTTGCAACAAGCAAAATAAGCAAGTAAAATTATTATGACTGAACTCTTCTTCTGTGTACTTGCGACGAAGGTAGAAATTGCTATCGATGAGTCACGTGGGTGGAGGCGCAATGTTTTAATTACATTATTCAATTTTTTCTATTTATTTTACAAACCTTAAGAGACTTGCTATAAATTACTTGATGTTATCGCGTCCGTATCCCCATGATAGGCACGTGTAGAAATTGCTATCGACGAGTCACGTGGGTGGAGGCGCAATATTTTAATTATATTATTCAATTTCCTCTATTAATTTTACAAACCTTAATCCAATGTCCTTACTAATTATTATACAAATTACCTGACGTTATCGCGTCCGTCTCCCCGTGATAGGCACGTGTAAAAATTGCTACCGACGAGTCACGTGGGTGAAGACGCAATATTTTAATTATATCATTCAATTTTCTCTTTTATTTTTACGAAAATTCTTCTCTTTTATTTTTACGAACTTTAATCCAATGTCTGCTAATTTTTTTCCAAATTATCTGACGTTATCGCGTCCGTCTCCCCGTGATAGGTACGTGTAGAAATTGCTATCAACGAGTAGCACGTCCTCGAGAAAGAATCGAATGCTTGCGTGCGAGCGATGCGCACCCTTTTGGCCCTAAAATGCCAAAGTGTGGCTCGCAGTCCGATCGAGTGGCGGTTTTCGAGGTGTTAGGTCGTTACAGTGTGTAATTACGGGCAGATAAGGGACCCGCGGAGGCGCAATCTTCTCCTCGGCGCGAAATTGCAGGGCTCGCGCTTAAAGCGACGAGCGCGCGCTTGGCAGTCCGTCGACAGGAGGTGGGTCCTGCCTTCGAATATTTTTATTACACCTAATAATGGGATCGCGAGCGATTCGCGCCCGGCACGCGTTAAGGGGGACCCCGCCGTGATCGAGCGGCGCGAATCGAACGCGATCGGCGACCTCGAGACGGCTTTTGTAAATTTGCGCGCTCGCGCTGGACCGTAATTCCCATTCTTAAGGGGTGGTTTAACTCCTCTATTCCAACGGCGGAAATTTTCACGACGGCTATTTATTAGGATGTACCCTGTTAAATATTTATAAAACCCAGAAACATGTATATCTTTGAGAAACGATTTTATATCAACAATTTCAACTCATCCGCGAAAAGTACACGTGCCGTGAATGGTGACAGAGTCGAAATGATTTTTAAGGTTCGGTGGTGTACTGAGAAAAAATCCATGGAGATTTACATACACTTTTACCCTTTACATGTAGTTTTACATAAAAAGGAGAAACGTAAAATGAAAAAAATGACAAATCAGAAGATGTATAAGATACTGAATACATTTTTATAAATTGTTACAAAATTATATTTGTATGATTACCTCCTGTTGAATAAAGGAAATTAAAAAGAAGAATAGGATCTCGTAAGGCACCGAAGTTAAGCGACATCGGGCGCGGTCGCTACTCGGATGGGTGACCATCAAGGAGTTATTGCGTAGCGTTTGCGAAAAAACAATGGTACTTAGCCCTTAGTGAAAAGGGCCGAAATCCAAACAAAGAGATACACACATTCCCGGTGACACGAAGAGCGACGGTAAAGGCGACGCCGCAAGAAAATGCCCCTTCCGGACGTCGTCTCTTGGCGTCGTTTTTTCACGTTGATCCCTCTTCCGGCGTCACCCTGGAAGGCTCGTCGCGATGTTGGGCGACGTTTCCGACTCTCGAGCTCTCGAAAGCGACCTATCTCCTATCGGAGTTTATCGGCTAATGCAAATTTTACGGCCCCGCGGAAAGAGTCGATTATCCGCCATCTTGGTTGGCGATGAGGCCGAGCACACTTAACGAGGCGCAAATGAACAAGGCATGCAAATAAGCCGGGGTACTTTCTAACGGCCCCGGCCCTGTCAAATTTATCGACGGCAATTAGCCGGCCCCGGGACAGGAAAAGTGTGCTAATTATTCACGATCTATATAAGCCACGGGATCGCCTCCCGTCCCGGGATCCCCCGCGTCGTTTGCGGCCTTTAACGCCCCGTTTTTATACTCCGATTACCTACTTATCGAGCCCCTAAATCACTCTGATAATTTTTTTTCTTCCTCCTCTCTGTTGCAGCGGTCGTGGTGCGGTACTTGACCAGGCGGTACATCGGCGAGTACAGCTCGACGAGTGGTGAGTACTTTTTAGAATTTCCTCCCCCTTTGTTTTTTCGACCCCGCGTTTCTCCGAGAAGGGGATTTGGGTGTCGCAGAATTTTTCAATGGGAAACAACTCTAACACATTTGCATCATTAGCGTATATATACGCTCAGTTTTCCTGGTCACTATCACCGGAGCGTATATATACGCTCAATTTTACTGGTCACTATCATTCAGCCGGAAATTTCGTGATAAGGAACCCTCTTTTTCATACTTCCTTATGATGCAAATGGGTTAATCACTAGAGGGTGATTTCGACCGATTTCGGAGGCCTTTGTACGGAATTTCCATGAAGCGAAAACAAATGCACTAAGGCTCACCCGTAATTAATTAGCACCTAATTATAGCCACCTTAATTTGCATATTGCACCCTTTTTGATGTACTTTGTTAGTGTTTGGAAAAAGATTCCTCGTCAAAAAAACATTCCTCACCCCTTTTGGGGGTGAGCACCAAATTCGCCATTATGGAACCAAATTAGCATCTAATTAGCACTGAATTTTAGAATATCGAGGAATTGAAATTGAACATTTGAAAGTGGAAGTGCCAGCTTTACTTACGTTCTCTGGGTGCTCTGGGTGATGAAGCTAAATTCAATAAGAAATTTAACGTAACAATTAATGACGACTTAATAATTGGTGCGGTGAGCACGTCACAAATGGTAATCATCACTCGATTAGACTAGATTGTGTCATTACGACTTAAACGTTACTGTCCAATTGTCGTACCTGTAACTATCCCGTGCGGTATCTTAATTAAACCGCAAATTTCACATTTTTTAGTGCAATAATCGTCACGCTTGAGAAGCAGCGTTCCTATATTTACGCTTTGTCGTCGTCACAAATGTACACAGACGTCATCATAAATGTAGAAGCAATAACGTTTCATGTTTCACCGTGATAGCCCGTTTTTGGGTCATATTTCTGCTGAAGCTAATTAATAGAAGATCGCGGTGAATGAGAATAATTAAGGTATAGCTGTCACCCCCACCTTTACAAAATTCAAATCTCTATCTAGCACATAATTAGTAGATAAAGAGCATAAAATCTTAAGGTATAGAAATTTGAATTTTGTAAATATATACGCACCTGAATAATTAGGGTGGGTAAGAAGCGATTGCACTTAATTTTTTTTCCCACATTGTCGGATGTCGCTTATGATTGGCCGACGCGTCTTTGGCGATTCGTGGAGTCGGCTTATCGCCTTATGGCTTATCACCTTAAAACGTAACGAGACTTGGGAGAAATTGCGCTATTTATAGGCGGTCTTTATTTGACGGAGTTTAGCCGAGCAAAGGAGCTTACGCCTGGCATGGCGCTTAAGCGCGAACTGGTTTCGGTATTAGAGAGATCTTTTAAAATGCTGCAACGACGCCGGTGCATAATTGCATATGGTCCACGGAGGATCCCGATTGTATCGAAGGAGGACGGAGGAAAAGTCCGTAACCTCGAAAAGGGTTTTACAAAACCTTAAAACACATTTTCGTAAAGGGGTGCGGTGAATTCGTCATACTTAAATCCTCGCGCGAGTCCATCTTCTCTGGAAAATATTTTGGAAAAATTAACAGCCACTTCTCTTTCAAGTAAAATTTCATTTATCGTGTACATTTAACCCTTTGCCGTAGTTTGACGAGTCTGACTCGTGATAACAATTTTAAGCTGAACATGAACATCAGGAGTTAGACTCGTGATATCTGAATTTCCGATGAAATCAATTTTCCCATTTTGCGATAATTTTTTTCTCACCATTTTGGCTCGTTTTCTCACAATTTTCGCGGATCACTTTGGTCCGGATTTTGCTGAGTTAATTTCTACGGCAAAAGGTTAAACAATTTGTTTTTAGAGGTAACCACCAGTTTTATTCATCTTTGCAATTTCGTATGAATGGTACCATTTGCATTCATCTATACATTTTCGTATTAATAATGGTACCATTTGCATTCATATTTGCATTTTCGTATTACTGGTACAATTTGCGTAGGCGTTTACGTCGGCGTTTATGCGTTATTCTCTTCTTTAATTATTGAGGTCTACACTGGATTAGAATTAATACGGATAAAAATGAAAATTAATCATACCCAATACGAGCAGTGCCGAACTTGTGAGGGTATTTTGGAATAATTAAGGGATGCGAAAGTGGCATGTGAAGAGTCAATCGTTTCAACCTTTACAACGTTAATGTGTAGGTTACAGGGAAGGTCCTGACTCTCACGAAATTTCATTTTATACAACAAATTTTCTCAAATATCTATGAACAAATGTACAAAAAATTGAAATTTAACGAGTTTCAGGACTTTCATTACACCCTCCATATTTACATTGTAAAGTTTGAATCGATTCGATACACCCAGTTTGGAGTAAAAGTTTCATGAACGAGCTCCGACGCCACTTTCCCATCACCTTAACCCTTTGCGGTCGCATTTTCCCAAGATCAAGAGAATTTTGGTGGCTGAGAGTAGACATGACCGCAAAGGGTTAAAAGCAATTGATCTCTAATTATACATAAAAATTCTCCATATCTTACTAGTTTCAATTCCATGCACCGATTTTTTTCTTCTTTTTATTCACCTATTGTGAAGAAAAAAATCGGTTTTATCGATTTTACCAAGTGCAGTATGTGTGCACAGAACGTCAGACGCTTTGCACCGGAGAGGAAATGAAACGTTTGCGAGTCGTTAAGGAGGTACCTCTTCCGGTACGCAGGTACGCACTTGCGGCCGTTAAGTACGCTATTCGCAAGAAAGCTCACCCAGGATGCATCGAGAACGTTTCGAAGCGTAAAACGAGACCGAGTCGTGTCCGCAGCCGGGATAGGCAGATTCCAGGCGATTCGCCCTTTAGACCGGGTCTAAGGGAAATAACTCATCGCGCGAGAGAAGCCGGTCGGTCTAGTTCTTTTGCACGGCCCGAGATCGAGCTGATTGCTTTATTGCCGGCCATTGCTTTGTGCCGCTCCACTCGGGATTCCTGCTTTACGAGGCTCGTCGTAAAATTAAAGCGTGGTTTCGTACGATTTATTGACCGGTTCGCGAGACGTAAGGCCACGGGAAAAGTCGCGGATCACGGATTGCTGGTGGCGCTCTGGAGGAAATGCTCCGGCGACCATGTGCCGTTCCTAGGGAATTATCCCTAGTCGTTCGACGAGCCCCTTCGCGACTTCCGTTGAGGATAATACTGGAATACGTGGACGTTAAGACCTCGTACTCGTATCTCACTTTTAGGGTTAAAAGACGTATTTTAGACATTTTCGGTGATATGAATGTATTAAAAGAACGTAATTAAAACGGCGGAAACTTATTGGAGTTCATAGGTCATGAAATTTTTGTCCGAGCTGGGTGTACTGAATCGTTTGATATTCTACCACGGGAATTAAAGGCCGATGTAGGTCCTGAGTTGCTTTACTTTTCCAAAAAAAGTTAAAGAAGGTTAATTAAGAAATTAAATATAATTCATGCTATTGGCGCTATAGAGGAAATGCTCCGGCGACCATGTGCCGTTCCTAGGGAATTATCCCTAGTCGTTCGACGAGCCCCTTCGCGACTTCCGTTGAGGATAATACTGGAATACGTGAACGTTAAAACCTCGTACTCGTTTCTCACTTTTAGGATGAAAAGACGTATTTTAGTTATTTAAGGTGATGTGAAAGTATGATATCTACATAACAAAAAGTCAAAATATTCATAAAACTTTTCTCTAAACTGGGTGCACCGAATTATCTGAAACTTTAACACGTGATTATGAAGGCCCTAAGGAAGAACGCGTTGTTCGTGAAAGTTTATTCTTCACAAAAAAAAAAAAAAAAAGAATATGTGATCTTGGTTCTGGTCTAGCATTAATAAAGAAAAATTTTTTTTTCGGAAAATGAAATTTTACGACCATCGCCTTCTTCCGTTGGGCCTTCATAATCACGTGCCGAAGTTTCAAATGATTGGGTGCACCCAGTTTGGAGAAAAGTTATATCAATATTTCGACGTTCTGATATATACAATGATCCTTTCATATCACCTTAACGCATGGAAGTCACCTTTTAGAAATCACCTAAGTGAAATTTCAGAAATTTAGATTCCCTCCTCGTGGCGACGACATTCGAGTCTTTTTCCTTAAATATTTGAGGTTACTTAACTCATGCAATGTGACCTTCTTTTTTTTTTTTACCATACGTGTGTTCTCGTCCACGGCGGACATGGCGCGTCTTTCCGTTCGACGTCGACGAGGAGTCATTTCTTTTTCGGGAATTTCCCAAGGGTGAACGAACCAGTCCGGTTCGAAAGCCTCGAAACGAAGAGATACCTTCGGTGGTATCGAATTCTCTCGCATATGCCGGAGTATCGACGTGTACCCGAGTGCATGTACAATTACGTTATCCGCCAGTCTTAAATTTCTCCTGAATCCGAGCCGCGCAAAGTGAAGCGCCCCGATGAAAGTGAAGTCTCCGATATCATTTGATCCGGACGGAAGTAGCGACGATCTTCGGGACTTTGACAACTAACTTTGTCGGTGTCGCATTCCTCGAAATCGATCGGCCGACGGCCTCCGAGCAGTCTTGTTTCTCCTCACTTTCGAGAGAAATCGTCATTGACGAATGACCCTCGACTATGTCAAATTCAAAGGTTTAGAATGTTTAATTGAAACGTATTAAACGTTTACATATATAAATATAAAATTTATATGTTTGAACTTAAAAATGTAAAATCAGTTTACCATGTCTAACAAGGAAGGTATCCCAGGTCGATCTCTCCGATTTCATTTCTTTTATAATATGTTATAGTAGACCAAAAACTAAACGACACGTATTTTTTTTTATCTGCCATTAAACACTTTAAGGGGGTAAAACCACCATCCAAAGTAAGGCCTGTGAGGGGTGGCTCATCCCTTAATTTTTTTTTTTTAATTGGGACAATTATATGTTTGAATTTAAAAATGGAAAATCAGTTTACGATGTCTAACAAGGAAGGTATCCCAAGTCGATCTCTCCGATTTGATTTCTTTTATAATATGTTATAGTAGACTAAAAACTAAGCGACACGTATTTTTTTTCTATTTGCCATTAAACACTTTAAGGGGGTGAAACCACCATCCAAAGTAAGGCCTGTGAGGGGGGGCTCATCTCTTAATTTTTTTCTTTTTTAATTGAGACAATTATATGTTTGAATTTAAAAATGGAAAATCAGTTTACGATGTCTAACAAGGAAGGTATCCCAAGTCGATCTCTCCGATTTGATTTCTATCATAATATGTTATAGTAGACCAAAAACTAAGCGACACGTATTTTTTTTCTATCTGCCATTAAACACTTTAAGGGGGTGAAACCACCATCCAAAGTAAGGCCTGTGAGGGGTGGCTCATCCCTTAATTTTTTTTTTTTAATTGAGAAAATTATATTTTTCATTTCTCGTTATGAGAAAGCTTTTCCAGGTGGATTGGTTAAAAGATATTATGCTCTTGTGGGTGGAACTGCCAAATCGCCCCTTGACATGCCTTACTTTGGATGGTGGGTTCACCCCCTTAAAGTGTTTAATGGCAGATAAAAAAAAAATACATGTCGCTTAGTTTTTAGTCTACTATAGCATATTATAAAAGAAATCAAATCGGAGAGATCGACCTGGGATACCTTCCTTGTAAGTAGAAGTTTCAAGAAAAATATGATATAAGTGTAATATTATATGTGTATTTTTTTTTTAACGGCGCACGTTATCGTCGAGATATATCATAGAGAGTATTTTCCTTCTCGTCTGGTCAGGGATGAGATTGAGATTCATGAGCCATTTCGGCTCCCAGCATGGGCCAAGGCCGAAACAATGATGCGGACGAGTGGTGTTCGCTGGTCCACAATCGGAGGAAATATCGACCCATGGATGCTGCCTTTTCGTGTCCGGTTGGACCCGAATCGTGTCTCGCGATGGTCTTCGATTTCATTGGGTCGCACCAGAGATCGGTGTCCATGTCGTGCCGAGCATAATCCCATCGTTTGCCACCCATTGAGTTAATGTCGGGTCCCGGTGGATGATCACGGCTGGTCCATCCTAAACCATCTCCGAAGGACTTCGGATCTTGTACCCATTTGGCACGAGTTCGCCATCTTTTTGTTCGTAAGAGGCCACCGCCACTCGACTGTATATCAATCAAATGGCAGTTCTACTTGCAATTAATTAGGGCATTCCTGGGCTTGACGTTTGAATTATCCGGTTCTTCTAGATGGGCAGCAGAGATTCGGTGTTTCGTTCCTCGCGATCTGGAAGCCGTTGCTTTTATTAAGACTCAAGACATTTATTATTTCAGACTCAAGATATTTATTAAGACTTGTACACCGAAAAAAAAAGAAAGACATTTGCACTTTTAGCAAAGGACAGCATTTCCGATAGTTTTGCTTTTACTGCGGGAAGAATCGCACCGACAACGAGAATGTTTGCGATTGCATCGAATCGTAGATGTAATCATAGATATAAAAGAACCAGTGGAGAGTTCTCTTTAGAAAAAAAATGTTTGCAAAATTAACAAATGAATGTATTGCAGCGGCTGAGAACTATTTCTCCGCGTGGGAATTAATTGCTCCGAGAATAACCAATATCTTCGTAAAAATACAATTTTCAAACCTACATTAATTAGCGATTAATTCCCACGTGAATAAATAGTTCGATTCTTCCATTTTTTACATGGCCATGCTGAGGCGACATAAGCGGAACTGGCCTACCACCTTAGGGGTTGTGCAAAAAATTCGAAATTAGATTCTTCTCGGAGCAAATAATTAGCAATTAATTCCCACGCGAAGAAATAGTTCGATTCTCCCATGTTTTTCATGTTTCTGTCCTGCGATCATCCCTAGGGGTGGCGATTCACCCCTTTAGGGGTGAGCAAAAAAATTGAAATTTGGCTTTTCTGCGAGCAATTAATTAGCAATCAATTTTGGTAAATAATTCATCGATGAACATTTAGTTAATAATTATTTTTTATCGTGGCAGTGCTAGCTTTATATAGAGCTGACATCGCCACCATTTTTCGGAAAAGTATAAAGGCATAAAATTATTTTCTTGTGTAATAAAATAGCAACGAATAAGCAATAAATTTTGCGACAAATTTCATTGAATTGTGCTAAAGTGGCAATTCCAGCTTTATATACGTGCCTATTTCACGGCTAGATTTTCCTCGGCGAGACAAATCCGAACCATAAAACCACCCGAAGGGTTGCAAGACAAATCGTGGTCTGTCGGAAAGTTGCCCATGACCGTGAGACCTCTGTGTCGAGCCGTGGCACTTATCCGACATGGAGATCCATCCTTTGGGTCGCAACTATCCGAGTTATGCCTGTAATCCAGGAATTCCTTAAAATCCGTGACAATTCGTCAAGCTTTCTACAGGATGCCGAGGATATTCCAGTCGATGTCGGCCGCGTGGGTGGGAGATTCGAAGGCTCGACGTGAAATGGAGACCGGAGAAGAGGGCCTCGCAGAATGCAGATCTCTCCCGTAACTCATGCCTGCTACCTCGGTACAATAATTGCCGCACAACCGTGAATATATACGCTCCACGCTCGTGCGGATATATTCCGGCAAAGGCCGGCTGTTATGTGGAAACAGGTGCCGGGCTTTAAGACTTTTCGATCCTTCCTGGCTTTCCGTAAACCCGAGTCTCGGTCTCTCGAACCGTGGGGAGGATGTCGATTTATCTAGATCGATCGATCGTCCATCGATACGTGGGGTAGCGAAAGATGCGGCAGGGCAACTTCGTTTGTCTCGATTGAACTCTTTCAGTTTGTTAGACCCGAGAGGCTATTCATTTGGAAATCAGTGGAAACGATTTCCTTGTTTGGAAACCGATTGCCTTTGATTTTATATAATAAACAATAATGCGATTTAACAAGAGCCGGTCGGCCTTAAAGTTGTAGTAATGTTTTGGGGATTTCCAACGATTTCCAGGGATTTTTGATTACGATTTTCAGCTGATTTTCACATAATTTCATGCGGTAAAATCCATGATTTCTTGAGTGAATACCCCTAGGTTGAAAGTATTTCGGTACTTTGAATACTTGAATACGAATGTGCACTGGAACAAAGAACGGAGGTAGTGGAAATGGAAATGGGATAAAGGTGTTTATCGAATTTCGAACAACCCGGTTCTATAGAAAAGCGAGCTGGTTAGAGTATTAAATGTTTCGAGCACTTTGGAGTACGAATGTGTACTGAATCGCAGAATAGTGGTACTCAAAATAAAGACGGGGCAAGTGTATATACTATACTTTAAAAAACTCTGGTTCTAGAAGAACGATCGTGTAAAGACATTCGACATTTCGAAACACCTTGGAATACGAATGTGTACTAAGACGAGGAACAGCGACGTATGAAATAAAAACCGAATAAATGTAGACTGAATTTCGAACCCCCTTGATTCTAAAAAAACAACGATTCTTTGAAAGCATTCGATATTTCGAACCATTTCTAATACGAATTTACCCTAAAACGAAAAACAGCGGAACTTTGACGGTACAGATATGTCTCAATTGTTTTGTATACCTCCACTCGATGATAAATGAAAAATTATCATTGTAGGGTATGTTGGAACGATTTATTGCACCTTATTGACTCGTCAAAAGGGATCGGGTAATTCCTCGAGATCATATTTTTTGCAATTCCTAATTTTCATTTATTAAGTAAGAACCGTGTAACTACTATTTCACCGTTCCAAGTGGAGAAATGTCGTTTCAATATGCAATGAAATATTCGATCGAACCTTAAGAACCATTAACGAGACATGGCGAGTGGATTGCGTTTCATCGGTGAAATTTGAACATTTTATTCCGCAATGAAATTGCGCCCAGCGAGAGTAATTCCGTAGCCGCTCGCGATCGTTTGGAAAATTACGTTAATCCTGGACCTCCGCTCGAAAGTAATTTCCTACGTCTACGTACCGGTGCGTCTTTAATCCGATAAGAGCGATAAGATCGTGGGTGATTTAGCAGCTCGTATTAATTAATTTGCCGAGAAAATTGCACGTAATGGACCGCGCAGATGGCAACCAGGAAGCGGCCGATCTCGTTGCTTTAAGAGGAACTGTGCACTCAGTCTGTGTGAACTCAGCCAGGGATAATTTCAAACTCAATTTTCAATATCGATTCGCGCCAACCGCTTTGCGTTTAACGGCGAGTCGATGGAAACGCCGAACTGCGAGATATCGCGGGAAAAATTTCCGCGACTTTCTCGGGACCAGGCGAAGCAATTACGACACACCCTTTCCGCGGAAGTAAATTGCCGAGACTTTGAAAACGACTCCCAATGTTTGGGAAGGGACTTTTGACGCGAGGTAATTAATACCCCTTATTCCCGGGGGTAATTATTTATATAATATTACCAGGGGTAATAATTTAATTTGCAAAACAATTACGACATACGCTTTCCGCGGNGCTTTCCGCGGAAGTAAATTGCCGAGACTTTGAAAACGACTCCCAATGTTTGGGAAGGGACTTTTGACGCGAGGTAATTAATACCCCTTATTCCCGGGGGTAATTATTTATATAATATTACCAGGGGTAATAATTTAATTTGCAAAACAATTACGACATACGCTTTCCGCGGAAGTAAATTGCTGGGATTTTGAAAACGACTCCCAATGTTTGGGAAGGGACTTTTGACGCGAGGTAATTAATACCCCTTATTCCCGGGGGTAATTATTTATATAATATTACCAGGGGTAATAATTTAATTTGCAAAGCAATTACGACACACCCTTTACGCGGAAATTGTGATTGTGAATAGCGATTGTGAAAAATAAGCATGGGCCTTGTTACCTTAAGTTACCATAATCGTAACAAATAATTAGGCGCGACCAGGAAAATTTGAAAAATACAGGCCAAAAAGACACGCAGTTAAAGGAAGCGGCGAAACATTTTCAACGATCTTTGGCATGACAATAATCACCCATTGCCGATCGGCCGGAAACGTCCGGCGATAAACGGAAAAATATGAAAAGCAAAATGTAACATTATGAACATCCACCGCCTCGAGAACGGATTCTTTCCCGGCAGGTTTTGAAAAGGATATCCGACAGGCACGATGATTAGGAAAATGGGAAAAAATCGAAGAAACGGAGGAAATTTAACCGCAACGCACAACTCGTCCTTGTCAGGGCGATAATTCGATCATCCATCGGCCGGAAACGACTGTCAGTGATCGGGAATAAATGATTGGCGTACGTAACGTAATAACCACCGGAACCGGCGTACAGGAAATCCCCTCGGGGAGGATATCCGATTTTTATTTCGGGGTGAATCGGGGAAATTTGAGATAAATTTGAGCGATTCCAGGTGAGATACGTGTCCTGCTCCCATTGGAGAGCATCCAGGATGGAATATCGGTCCTTTCATCTTCTCCTCTCCTCCGGGCACGACGGCAGGGATCGCGATTATTTTCATCTCGATTAACAATGCAAATTTCTCTTCGTCTCCGCTTATTGCGTGGAATAATTCCAGGCAATGATTTAGAAAGCGAACCTCGCATTGTGATCCCCGGAGCTGCTCGATGGGAACGTACCTCCTCGGAGATGATGACAAGCCGAGACAAACCGATCTCTTGGATAAGGGAATCTTGTTAATGTCGCTTTTTCAGCTCAACTGACGTTTCTCCCCTGCCTTCGGGGCCCTCTATTCACGGCTTGCTGTATATTTATTAGCCTGAAATTATGAACGTGTAGACTCGCAGCCGAGATGCCGAGCTATTCAGGACGAGGCACCGTATATTGTGAAAATCATATAACAAACGCACTTTTCTTCTTTTTTTTTTTTAATAATTGTACACCCTGATACAAATGCCCATATAAATTTACATACTCAATCGTTGGTTATTCTGATGCCATAATACCGTATGCTGTGAAAATCATATAACAAACGCAGTTTTCTTTTTTTTTTAACAATTGTATCCCCTGATAAAAATGCCGATATAAATTTACATACCCAATCGTTGGTTATTCTGTTGCCATAATACCGTATACTGTGAAAATCATGTAACAAACGCATTTTTCTTTTTTTTTTTAACAATTGTACCCCCTGATAAAAATGCCCATATAAATTTACATACTCAATCGTTGGTTACTGTGATAGCTTAATAAATTGCAGTAGAATTACATTGTCTCTGTAACGTTACATTTGGCTTTTGAGTTAATGATAACGTAATGTTACATTTAATTCAATTCCACTATACGACAAATATATAATGTTACGGGTATTTGCACGTCTTCTAATTTGTCATTTTTTCCATTTTACGTTTTGCTGGGTGAAACTTAAATGTATGTAGATTTCCATCGATTATTACCAATGCAGAGTGTCAATTCAAACGTCGATATTTTATGGATTTTCGGTTATTTCCTGTTATTTTCGCAAACTTATTTGTCACCGTTTTGTGAATTTTTCTTGAGTACATTTTTAATATTCAACGTATACTTTATTTCTCATTTTCTGTCATGCCTCAGGTTATTGTTACAGTTTGAAAGATCTTTTGATATGGGATCGTACGCTCGGGGGTACGTGATATCGATCATCGATCAACGATCCGTGACATCGTGACCAAATTTCCGAGATCGACGACACGATATTCCGCGAAATAGAGGGAAATTGGTGGAGGCGGGCTTTCTCCGTTGAATACATCGTTTATGGTCTTATTGTACACTGTCATAGACAAGGAATCCAATTTATAAGGAAAATTGCGGCCTTAGAGATTCCGCACAAAAAGTCGACTCGTATCCCTGACGGGACTTGATCTCAGAGCTTCATTTTCTGTAAACGCGGATGTGTAATTTTCCGGTTCGATTCATACCGTACTGGAACGATTGCTAATCTTAGTTTTAAGTTTCGAACCTGTACTTGTTTAAAATCACACGTGGTATTCCAGATATTGCTCTAAGATATTAGAACGATGTATAATTTAACGCATGTAATGTATAATTTAATAAAACAATTTCTTTCCAGTTCGATTTACGTAATTCGTTTCCTAAACATGGAAATTGTATTATTAACAATGTAAACTCGAATTGCCAAAAGCTCTGTTTTCGTTACTAATATTTCCCGAAAACAAAATTTATGTTGACGAAATTGTACATTCGTTACTAGCCAGATAATAGATAGTAATTGACAGAAATTGATACACATACACTATTAACAAGGTATCCCATCATTTTTCGAGTCGCTATATCCATACACTTTTTAACAAGTTAATCGAGTATTTAATTTTCTATTTTCTCCCCTTATCATTTATAAGCTTCCTAATATTTATACATACCGCGTGAACTTCAGATTCTTGCGGGAACTTCGATAGAATTGTGTCAAGAGACCACCGTAATGCATTTGGCGTGTAACTCTGCCGAGTTCTTTACCATCCTGAAGTTACGCGAATTACGCGTGGTAACCTAATCTATCACGGAAATTTCGCGTTATCGGAAGGCGGATAATCGACGGCAACTGGGAAACGCACTTATCGAGCATCTTTGATAACTTTCCGAGTCATCTTCCAAGTGATCGATAGACAACTCGCCTTTTATAAATTGCATAAATCTCGATAGAATCGTATCACGAAGCTCACTACGACGTATTTGGCGTGAAACTCTGCCGAGTTCTTTACCATCCTGAAGTTACGCAAATCACGCGTGGTAACCTAACCTATCACGGACACTTAGCGTTATCGGAAGGCGGATAATCAATGTCAACTGGGATACGCACTTATCGAGCATCTTTGATAGATTTTCTAGTCATCTTCTAAGTGATCGATAGACAAGTCGTCTTTTATAAATTGCATGAATTTCGATAGAATCGTATCACGAAGCTCACTGCAACGTATTTGGCGCGAAACTATGCCGAGTTCTTTACCATGACGAACCTCACTGAAGTTGCGAAATGGTTCTTTGCGAGAATCACGCGTGGTAACCTAACCTATCACGGACACTTCGCGTTATCGGATGGCGGATAATCAATGGCAACTGGGAAACGCACTTATCGAGCATCTTTGATAGCTTTTCGAGTCATCTAAGCGATTGAAAGGCATGTCGCCTAAATTGCGTGGGGAGATAACGGGCGTGGAAATCAGATCGAATTTTCGAGGTCGGCAATGGAGGGCGCGATAACGTCGAGGAAATCGGAGAGGATCTCTCCAATTTTCCTCTCGACGTCGATCGGTCCGATCCGCTAAGCGATGGCTGATAAAACGGTCCCCGATAAGGGGACGCGTAAAATCGCTCGAAATACCGGGACCGGTAACACGGAACGCTTTGGCATCGGGGAAACCGAAAGAGGCGCGCTTTCACTCCCAATGACTGACGTTACCCTGGAAAAGTCATCCGACCGAATCTGGAAAGTCTCGCGAGAGAGCGCGCGAACTCGCGCTCGCATGACTTGGCTCCTTGGATGTCAAGGATCTCGTCGATCCTCGACGCCTTGGACTTTCTCGCGACGGTTTCTTATGCCTTGACAACGTTTTCAAAATGGTTGCTCTTGGCGCCATCGTTGTCATCCTGCATAGATAAGACGGTCATTTGAATTTGATCGAAAACTTTCGAGATCATTTTTGAATGTAATAAATTTGATAGTATTTTAAACTAGTTAGAAATTAGTTAGATTAGAAACTAGTTAGAAATTAATTATCACTTCAAACGATATATTCGGTGAATGACAATTATTTTCAATGTTACCGATCTCCCCACGATTATCGTTATCACACATTGATATGATTCGACTCCTTGAATGTCAAGGATCTCGTCGATCCTCGACGCCTTGGACTTTCTCGCGACGGTTTCTTATGCCTTGACAACATTTTCGAAATGGTTGCTCTTGGCGCCATCGTTGTCATCCTGCATAGATAAGACTGTCATTTGAATTCCATCGCAAACTTCGAGATCATTTTTGAATGTAATGAATTTAATAGTATTTCAAAGTAGCTAGAAGTTGATTAACACTTGAAGCGATATATTCGGTGAATGACAATTGTTTTCAATGTAAGGATCTCCACAGGATTAGCGTTATCACATATCGTCATGATTCGACTCCTTGGATGTCAAGGATCTCGTCGATCCTCGACGCCTTGAACTTTCTCGCGACGATTCTATGTACCTAAAGCGTAAAAATATTTGTAAAACTTTTCTCCAAATTGGGTGCACCGAATCATTTGAAACTTCATCACGAGATTATGGAGGCCCTAAGTAAGAACGCGATGCTCGTGAAATTTCATTTTTCGAACAAAACTATCTTTTTTTTTATTTCTTCTCCGAGATAAATGCAAATTTTTCTTCGAAAAATGAAATTTCACGAGCATCGCGTTCTTCCTTAGGGCCTTCACAATCACGCGCTGAAGTTTCAAATGATTCGATGCACCCAGTTTGGAGGAAATTTTTATAAATATTCTGACTTTTTGGAGAATACCTATATATCACATATTCATATCACCTTAATTTCCGCGACAAAGGTCTCCGAGCGTCGCGTTCGTGTCGGATCGTCACTTTCCGGAGGTGCACATCCGGCTGCCCCGTTTCCTCGAATCGGAGCATCGGGCGGCGGGGCGGCGGGTGGGGGGGCATCCATAGTGGAGAGCTAATAAAGTGGCCGAGTCAGACGGCGGCGGACCTCCGGGGTGGGCGGGTGCGCCGCTGCGCTCTCGCGTGCGCGCCTGGGTGTTCCAGGGGCGCTTTATCGCGCTCGGCGCGATCCAGGGTCGAGTCGGGACGGGGCGCGGGTTAAAGTTCGTTCCTCTCCGGGTTCCTTCTCCTCGGGCACCTCCTCCGCCACCTCCGCGGCGTCGTTCCTCGCGGTTGAGTCACTCCGCCCGCGAGGAGGCGGAGGGGGCCTCCTCGCGCGGTTCGCCATAAATTTGTCGGTAAGGCAGGTACCTACCTCTAGGATCGTTTCTCCTTTTCGCGTCGCGCGAGGACCGATAAAACCCCCCCGAGCGTGACGCACTAATGTAACGAGCTTCCTCGTATTTGCTTGTTTCTTCGGCCAAGCCACCGATACGCGGTTCCTGGGCGTTTATGAGTTTATTTATCGTCCGCTCGTTAAGGCCGGACGCGAACTTCCGCGTTCCTCCGACGAGGACGGACCATCCACGAGTCGCTTCCTGGGGGGCGTTGCCGAAAACCGAGAAACCAACAGGTGAGACCAGGTAATCCTTTCGTCCCTTAGGACGAGACGTCTAGCAACGTTGTGGGGGCGGTTTTACGGTGATATGAAAGAGTCAGCCTTTATATATATATATACCTATATCAGCCTATATATATCTGAGAGGTCTAATCGTTAGGAAAAGTATTCTCCGAATTGGATATACCGATTCGTTTCAATTTTTACCACGTGACCATGGAGGCCCTAAAGTAGATCCTGACGCCCATGAAATTTCATTTTTTCTAAACAATTTTTAAAACAGTGCAAAGCCAACCAATCACGTTTCGTTCGGGGAGACGATCGATTGGTTGTGTTTCAATTAATTGTTACAGGAAATTTATGCACTGTAGGAAAAGATAGTACAGGACTTTTCGACTCCTTTTTCAATAAGGATATCGCTGTATAAACCGTGACTACGAGTTCTGTTACACCCTGTATACATATATAAAAGCCACGTGTACCACCGATAATACGCGTTAACCTCGGGTAGTACACGGTGTGGCACGGAACTTGTTAAATCGCTAAATCGCGAAGACGCGAGACGAAATTTCAATTTTTCTAAACAATTTTTAAAACAAGCACAGCCAACCAATCGCGTTCTTTTCGGGGAGGCGATTGATTGGTAGTGTTTCAATTAGTTATTACAGGAAATTTATGCACTGTAGGAAAAATGGTACAGGACTTTTCAACTCTTTTTTTCAATAAGGATAGCGCTGTATAAACCGTGACTACGAGTTCTGTTTCACCCTGTATACATATATAAAAGCCACGTGTACCACCGATAATACGCGTTAACCTCGGGTAGTACACAGCGTGGCACGGAACGTGTTAAATCGCGAAAACGCGAGACGAAATTTAATTTTTTTAAAACAATTTTTAAAACACAGAAGCACAGCCAACTAATCGCGTTCCGTTCCGAGGCGCGATTGATTGCTTGTGCTTCAATTAGTTATTACAGGAAATTTATGCACTGTAGGAAAAATGGTACAGGACTTTTCGACTCCTTTTTCAATAAAGATAGCGCTGTATAAACCGTGACTACGAGTTCTGTTTCACCCTGTATACATATATAAACGGTAAGCACTGTGACGATAACCGACGAGGTCTTGTTCGACTGGGTCTTGTCGCTTCTTAAATCGCTAAATCGCGGAGACGCGAGACGAGGCGAAAGTCGCGATTCCGTTGGCCGATCGCGAATCGTAATGACAGAGCGGTCTATCGGTAACTTTGCCGCGTCTAATTCGAATTGTCTTTGGCTCGTTGAAGATGCTTTCACACTCCATCTCGTTTTCTGTGCCACTCTCTCTTTCGACATCTAGTCGGAGCAAGCGGTCGTTTACGGATCTTTTTGTGAATGAACGAATGAAATGAATGAAATGTGAATCCTTTAACGCGCGATCGGCATTCCATGTCAAAACTGGACGAGTGAATTTTACCAAAAAATGTATTTACATTGACACGGTTATTCTCGAGATTCTAAGACTATCCTTGACAACGAGGACATTTATTCATCATGTGCCATTAACCAGAGTTTTGGACTTTAGTTATCGTTTTTCTTTTATTTTAAAAAATATTTCAGTTAATAGGTCGAACATTTTGGTTGAATGTACGAAATTACTTTGACATTTAATGTGCCCTAACGCAATATTTGAGGTGATCAACCAATAATTATTAACCAAAGGATTAAGTCACGTCAACCAAATATTTGGTTGTTCATATAATAACCATATTCTACGACTAAACAAAGTATTTTATGGATGAAATTTGCGCAAGGTCGCTTCCAAAAGCGTGTACACTACTGGCAAGTACTCGAATTTGCGTGTACACCAGCAACAAATTTGCGCAAATTCACTTTTAAAAGCGTGTACATTACTGGCAAGTACTCGAATTTGCGTGTACACTATCAATAAATTCACGCCAGTTCGCTTCTAAAAACGTATACACTACCGGCAAGTACTCTCTGAAAGTAGCTCTCGCAAGTTTGACTTGCTCTTGGACACGAGCCATAAAGAAACGTTGCCATTAGGGCAACTCGAATCTGGAGCAGACACGCCGCGAATTCAACCTGCAAGGCGACCTCGAGAGTCCTGATTTGCTTTTATTCTCCGACAGAGGTAGACGCCGGGGTGGCCTCCTTAAAATTCAATTTGGACCGCGGAAGGAGTGTCTCGTCATTGGGAGCATTTTTTATATCCTCTCTCGAGCACTGTTATGCGGCGCCCCGAATGACGCCGACCAGGTTTGCCAAAATTTTAAAGCAATGTATTATTTATTATTTCTTTAACGGGTAATAGAATATAAATCCGTTACTTATTAAATAATAATGTTTAGTGGAACATGAATCCATTACTTATTAAGAAAATAATGGTTAATGGAACATGAATCCATTATTAAAAAATAATGGCATCCTATTACTCGTCACAAATGAATGGATAATGGATTCTATTGCCATTATTAATTTTGAAAGTAATGCGTAACGAAACTATAATGCATTATTTGCAACTCTGGCGTCGACGTTGGTTGTGCCACTAAGCAATTGCGCTTTTTACGTGCAAAACTTTATCATCAATTCTGTTCTTTATTAAAAGTGCAAACGTCTTTTTCCCTGCACGTGACCCTGGAGTCGCTTTTCCGTACATCAATATTTTTTAAGTTATTTTATCTTTTCAAGCATAACTTTATGTAGCGTCTTATCATTGTACCACTGTTCGTAAGGTATAAAAATGCATGTAAATTGAAAGTTTATAAACAGGTACTTGACATCGATAGATTAGTATTTGGAGACCAATCAATGTTTCTCGGTGCTTGACGGAATTTGGATTACAGAAGACGAAATATCGATATATATTTGAGAGTAAACTCGGTTTGTTAGGCAATCAAAAACACTTGTATGTTTGGTCCTAATCTTAACCCTTATCGCTCCAAGAATATTAGAAGAGTATAAGAGTTGGCAGTATTGTTGGAGTGATAAGGGTTAAATGTGCCCATAATTATGAAAGTGGTCTAAGTCATATATTTTTTGTTTCGAAATTACATTGAATTAATTTCGTTCGAAATAATATGGCGTGAAATAACTGGTAAACTCATTTTTTTTTTTTACAGACCACTTTCATAATTATGGGCACAAATATCGACGGATGAAATCCATTTCCGCAATTCCCACGATTAAGGAATCAATGTCCCCTGGGAAAAGATTACATTGACGGGACATTTTCTCCTACATTATCGAGGGACAAATCGACCGATAAGGTGTCGATAATCGAGAGGGTTCTCCTCTCTTCGAGTCTCGATGGAAGATGGCTTACTCGAAACCGCATCGGGGACCCACCTCGTGTCTTCCTGGTTCGCGCCCGTCGCGACCGCGAGAGGATTTCCAACAGAAGAAACACGAGAGAAGAGAGAGATAAAGAGGGAGGGAGAAGGAAAGAGGAGAAAGAGAGCGGGGAGAGCCAAGACTGCTTCCTGAAGTTCGAACTCGTCGCGTACACCGAGAAAAAATATTCATTGAAACAAATAAATAAATAAATAATATATATATAATGTTTCGAAGAATATTTTCACTCAAATAAACTCAAATAAATAATCGTAATTCCGAAAAAACGTTGGATTTACTCGAGTTAATTTCAGTCGAATATTCTTTGGATTAACAAAATCTTTTTCTTTGGTACCGTCCAAGGAATTATTTCTTTGGTTAAATGACACTTTTTTTCTCAGAGTACACTTGGAAAAATTTTGTCACGTTAGAATAACGTACATTTCGCGACTTTAGGTTGCCTTGAATAAGGTTACAGTGATTGTTACAAAGTTATTGGTTATGTAGCATGTGTGTATTACGTAGGGGATAGGTCCCAGGATAGACGATGTGGCGCCCGTGTCGCATTGGGGGAGAAAAAACAGTACGCCACCGGCCCTCACGCGAGACAGTCACAAGGTCCAATTTTATGTATATCTCTTCGTCTCAATAATAACATAACCTGTGTTCCTTATGACTGCTTTCCATTCTGGCCTTACGCCCTGCACATTGTGTGAGCGATGTTGCATCTTACAGTTACGATTACAAGGGTTCAACGGGAGTTGAGTATGGAATTAATAGAATTAATGAAATTAATGGAATTGGTAGAATCAATAAAATTAATAGAATTAATAGAATTAATAGAATTAATGGAACTAATGGAACTAATGGAACTAATATAATTAATAAAATTAATAGAATCAATAGAATCAATAGAATCAATAAAATTAATAGAATCAATAGAATTAATACAATTAATGGAATTAATGGAATTAATGGAATTAATGGAATTAATGGAATTAATGGAATTAATAGAATTAATAGAATCAATAAAATCAATAGAATTAGTAGAGTGAATAGAATTATCGGGAAATATAGTAATTGTAGAGTGTTCCCGGCCGAATTCGAGGACAAAGCGGTCGTGCCTTCCGGGGAAGTGGGGAGGGGCGAAGGGGGGGACGTCTTTGTGCCCCGGCGAAAGAATGTTGTTTTGAATCAGTCCAGATTCGGCACGCGCACGAAGCAGAGCTCCCGATTGTTATTCCTTTGAATCCTGACGACAACCAAATCCGCCATCCGTCTGCATAACCGATACCGAAATGAACCGTTCTCTTAAAGTTGATGAAATCGAAACAGCTCGCACATTTTTACAAAAGAAATATGATTATCGCTAACTCACAATGTCGGACAGATGTAACAATGGCTCCGGAACCCGAATCAAGGAGTGACTGAACCATATTTTTTAGTACCACGTACAGGTAAATTTCGCACTATGACACTTAAGAAATATATCACTTTTTTATTTGGCTACAATAAAGATGTTATTTGATGTATATATAATAGTGATGTAGTAATTACTACATAAGTTAAACTCGAATAATTGGAACATGTACGGTTAATTGCCCTTACTGGAAGCTGTTCTTGTTACTTTGAAATTGCCGTAAGGTTGTAACAATTGCATCGCAACGTTTACATTGTTGATTTTCATTGAAACAATAATTCTGAGTATGGCAAACGTTACTTACGTTTACGCCGATTAACGTATAAAAATATTAATAAATTCATGGCGGGACAATTTTCCGCAGAATTTTTTACCCGACACTTCGCGTCCGTCTCGATTCCGCTTCCATTCCGCTCGCGTCTCATGCGGATACGGGACACCCGGTGCGGTGCTCCCCTGGGAATCTATTCAACCCGTTAACCGGATTTCGTTCTCTATTTGCAGATTTTCTCTACCGACACAGCGTCACCATCGACAATGTCACCACCGAGGTCGAGATACTGGACACTTCCAGGTGCGAGGTAAGTCCACGACCAACTTTTGCCACCTCTTCCGGTAGGAAGGCACCTCGAAGGCCAACTTCATTTCAAGTGACCCCAAACCCAAGAGCCTCGTAAAAAAAAAATATCTGACAACTGCTAGACAGAAAGCCCCAAATTCTCGTTCTATCCGCGTACCTTGGATCCTCGATTTACGAGATAAATGATCCATACGCGGTAATTTGTTAAGTACTGTGCGGTACTTTTCGAAGGAAAATTCCCTGTAATTTTCTCTGTTCTATATATTGTCTTGCTTGAAAAACGAGTTGAGTCACAGGTGGCTGATGGACCACATAGACCCCCTTGAGATCTCGGCGAGTCGCGATTTCCTCTGTCTAAACTTGCAATTAGTTTACTCTCGGCGGATAAATTTATAAACAAATAATCAACATCAGATGGTTAATATCTGCAAATTTTCCTGTTCTATATATTTTTTTGCTTGAAAAACGAATTGAGTCATAGGGGATCAATGGACCACATAGACCCCCTTCAAATCTCGGCGAGTCGCGATCTCCTCTGTCTAAGCTCGCAATTTGTCCACTCTCGGCTGATAAATTTATAAACAAATAATCAACATCAGATGGTGAATATCTACAAATTTCCCTGTTCTATATATTTTTTCGCTTGAAAAACGAGTTGAGTCGCAGGGGACCAATGGACCCCATAGATCCCCTTCAAATCTCGGCGAGTCGCGATTTCTTCTGTCTAAGCTCGCAATTTGTCCACTCTCGGCGGATAAATTTATAAACAAATAATCAACATCACATGGTTAATATCTGCAAATTTCCCTGTTCTATATATTTTCTTGCTTTAAAAACGAGTTGAGCCGCAGGGGGCCAATGGCCTCATAGATCCCCTTCAAATCTCGGCGAGTCAATTTCCTCTGTCTAAGCCCCCATTTTTGCCCACTCGGCAATTTTCATGTTCTATATTTTTTTTTTTTTGAAAAACGGGTTGAGTCATAGGGGGCTAATGGACCACATAGACCCCTTTGAAATCTCGGCGAGTCGCGATTTCCTCTGTCTAAGCTCGCAATTTGTCTACTCTCGGCGGGTCCAGAGGCCCGGAGGAGCGGCCATTGAGAAGGATAACCTCTTGGCAGGTCTTCCGGCGAGAGCGCGTCCGCGTCGGAGACGCTTCCCGAGGCCTCGCTAAATATAACCTCTGCAGGGCTCTCGGATTGGCCAAGATCCTGGGCGAAAGGTCCCGAACGGAGTTACCCTCGAGAGGCTGCGTCCGTCACGCGTCAGCCGCGGAGAAATAATGAGCCGGCGAGGATGCGAGCTCTCGGCGATCCTCGTTATCCGATTCCACCGCGATCCCCCCGCGAATCCGCCGCGATTACCCCGCAATTCGCTCCGCCGCGGTCGGTCCGGATCCAGGGAAATCCGGCGAAACCATAATGACTCGTGTTCGCGGATGTATTCGCATATCAGGATTAGGATGTGTCCACGACCGTTCTAACATATTAACACATTCGCGACCGGCAAATTTTTGTCCGTCTGAAATACTGTGTACCGGCGAAAATAATGAAATTCTGTGACTGGTTGCCGCAAACTTGTATCGTTAAAGCAAGGATAAAAATGATGAAATTTGTGCGCCGCCCCGGCTAACAATTAGCGAACCAACTAAGCAGGACGTGATTCACGTCAGCGGCAATCAGGAATAGAATTTCAAAAGACGTGAATTCACGTCAGCGGCAATCAGGAATAGAATTTAAAATGACGTGAATTCACGTCAGCGGCAATCAGGAATAGAATTTAAGATGACGTGAATTCACGTCAGCGGTCGCGAATGTGTTAAGTCAAAGCGAAACACTTCGAGAAATTTGATCGACGTCGGTAAAAAGGATTCTTCTAAATACCTATCTTGCCGACGTTCGAATTTATGTTAACAGCTGTGTTGAATTATATTGGGCATTGTACTACATGGCGTACTTCGTATGTCGTATCCGTACAATAATTATATATAAATCGAAGGAAAACTCCGAAAATCTCAATTCATAGATTTTGATGCTCTAACTGACTGTAAAGTGTGCCATCTGTGATTTCAGTACCAACTAAATTTCTTCTCCGAGATCTCGTGTTCCCATCGTTTTAGCATAGAAGCGGATAAGACACTTTTTTATGCCATTGTTCCGTTCAATTGCGAGTTTCTCGATTACCGGAGTGTTCTAAATTATCGTACAATTGTCCCCACCCTTTTGTTTCTCATTATTAGAGCTTTCAATAATTGTATATCGATTGAAATATGAGAGCTAGACGGCATTTTGGTTCTGATTTAACTGAGTTAAAAAATTTCTGCGCGCAGTTAATATGTATTTTGAAAGTGTTAGGATAATTCTTAACGTGTGGCTAATATGTATTCTGAAAGGGTCGAAATAACTTTTAGGTGTTCACAAGTCATGTGTTAAAGTTTCGGACAGTTCGGTCTAACACCCTTAAAAAAAAGTGTCTTATTCGAATCGTTCGATTGGAAGGGGGTTTCACTTCACCTTAACGCTGCGAATTTGGCCATTCTTCGCCCGTAATTATATATTTGCAATTACAGTATATGTCCGGGTGTAGCTAATATGTATTTTGAAATAACTCGTAGGTGTTCACGAGTTATGCGTAAAGTTTCAGATAGTTCGGTCCAACATCGTTAAAAAAAAAGTGTCTTATTCGAATCGTTCGATTGGAAGGGGGTTTCACTTCACCTTAACGCGGCGAATTTGGCCATTCTTCGCCCGTAATTATATATTTGCAATTACAGTATGTGTCCGCGTGTAGCTAATATGTTTTACGACGCGTCACGCCACGCAACGTGCGTGCCTGCGTATCTCACGGCCGACCAAGACCCCTTTCGAGGACCTTCTTTTTCCCGACAGCGTCTTCGGGCCCGTGCCATGACACCTTTTTATTGCCTCGCCGCCGGCTGTAAACACCATAGTATTTTTACCTTTGGTAGCGACGACAAAGCTCGACGCATTTTTCGCCGTCGCGACGCTGTAGGGCTGACTCTTTCGGAATGAAAAATTCGCGTCGCCACCTACCGACGCCGACGTCGGCGTCGCGGTGCCCTTGCTGGATCCGCAACGACTCTCTTCCAGATCCCCGAAAAAATCGCCCGAGGCTTCAAAGGCGATACAAAAGTGGCGTCTCATTCATGAAATTGTATTATTATAGTTATTATATACATATATTACTTTATATATAATAACCCTTTATATCACCTTAAGGTCGTATGGAAGGGTTATTCTATGTATGTAACGTAATAATATGTACAAAACGTTTCTTCAAACAGGGTGTACCGAATCATTTGGAACTTCAGCACGTGATTACGAAGGCCTTAAGGAAGAATGTGGTGAGCATGAAATTTCATTTTTCAAAAGCAATATGTATTCTTGGTTCTAGTCTGGGAGAAGTAAATGACTTATTAAAAATGAAATTTCATGAGCACCACGTTCTTCCTTAGGGACTTCATACTTACATGCTGAAGTTCCCAACGATTCGATGCATCCTGTTTGGAGAATATGTTTATAAATATTTTGACGTTTTATACATATATATATAAAATAACCCTTTCGTATCACCTTAAGGTAAAACCTCAAAATATTGATAAATAATTTCTCTAAACTGGGTGTACTGAATCATTTGAAACTTCAACACGTGACTACGAAGAGCCCTAAGGAAGGGAGCGAAACTCATATAATTTAAATTATCAGGAAAAAATTGTTTTATTTATCCTAGATTATAACCAGGAACACATATTTGTTTTATTAAAAATGAAATTTCATGGGCATCGCGTTCTTTTTAGAGCCTCAATCATGTGCTAAAGTTCNTATATATTTTTTCACATCACCTTAATCGCTCTATTCGGGGTCTGTCTTGGCCCCATCGCGAGAAAGTACGCGAGAGAGTGCCCACAAGTGGTGTACCCGCAATTCCGCGGCTTAGCTCGAATTTTCTACATTCGAATCGTTATTCTATTCAAATGTGCGGCTTAACGGGTCCGGAGCGCGCTTCCGGCTCTCTCGGAGCCTCTCCTCGAGAGAGAGATCCCCGGGGAACCCCGGACCGCAGCTCTCCTCGTCGCGGAAGGTCCTTAACCCTTTGTCGGGATAAAAGGGGAATCCGGCCAACGGGACTCGGTGCATCCGAGGGCCGATGTCCCTTCGATGGGTCGGATGATGGATTAATCCCTTATCGACGGACGGTGTACTACTTCCGGCAGATAGGAAGATTTCTTCATCATCCTTGAACGGATCGATCGATGCGATAATTCGCGATCGATATCAGGGTCGATTCGGCTGGTAGGAGAGATATTACGGAGAGCTCGATTAGGCATCCGTACGGATAAAGAGTTTGTATTATGGATGTTGTACAGGTGGAGTTAGACTTCAATTAATTGGCTCCTGCCCTAATTGAAATTTTGATCCTACTTTGAACCTTTGGGAGAGGCCTCCTCTGTCGTTTCTTTATTAACTGGGTTTCGAGATAATGTCAAGAAATGTAACTTATATTCTATTTTAATTATTATACGTATATTATACTATTGAGGTTCTACTTTAGGCCTTCAAAGTGGCAGATATTAAGAGAGAGATAAGACCAAAAGCGGTCTTAGAATACGCAAGTTTCGACATGGGTGTTTGTAGATCTAGGATTCATGATGTTTATCGTGAACGATTTGAAATAAACATTCCGATAAGCCAAAGTTGTACAATGAGAACTGCTTGTATAGTGGAATTATTGTTACCGTGATACAATTTTTCGTTAACATGGTTTCCACTTTTTTTTTTTGGAATAAACTGCATCTTCGTAGTTAGATACAGTTTAAAAGTGCACGAGTCTCCCCATGAGTGTCTCCGAGTAGAGTCCTCGTCGACTGCCTTGCACTTGGTGCGGGACTCTATCGAGTCTCTTGAACTTGTCGAAATTCTTAGTCGCATGAATAACTAGGAAATAAATTCAAAAGGTGCATCGATACGCATGTCTTTTCGTGATCGATTTTTACGGGAGTAAAATAGCGTTCACGCTGTTTGATTTCTTTGCCTTTCGGTATTCATTGTTCCTCCGTTTGACGGAGATGCAGTGCTTGTTGCATCGCGAGTGCATTCGGATTGCACCAGAAGGAAGCGGATTTCCCAGATGATGATGATACGTTTGAACACCGCGCGCGTTCTTCGGTAGACTCCGGGACTCCGATCGATCGATGGATCGGCGTATCGATCGATCGATCGGAACTCGACTCCTGTCTATCTCTCGTCCAATATCTGGAACGATAGAGGCGGATCGCTCTATGTAAATGATGACCAGGAATCGAACTACCGTTTCAGCCTGTCAATCAAGTATTGCTGTCAGATCGTGGGTATGACCGACGAGGGAGGGGGCGTGCCCCCTGTCGATACCTAACCTATCATAGATAGGAAGATCATCCTCTGCTCCTGGACGATCTTCTCTTCTTCGGCTTCGAAACGGCAGTCAGTCATTAATTGCACGGCGGTTCTTTGGCAATGATTTTCGACTCCGTTTGCTCCATATTTTTTATTAATATGCGCATTTTACATTTTTATAACAGTATTAATTGTTCTTCAAATCTGCGGTCTCCAGGTTTACACTCCGTTGTTGTAGTTGCAACTATTGAAGTAGGAATTTTTTTTTTTTTTTTTCCGTGTAAGCGAGCCATAAATTAGAATACGTGGTTTTTAATATGTAATAGGAGTTTCCTTATGTGTCTTTACAATCACAATTACCTTTACAATTCAAGGTTTCTCCGTGAATGATAAGAGATGCCAAGTGGGTGACGAAGAGGGGACAGTTACTAATTCTGGCGAGATATCAAATTAAAACAAAAATCTTTAAGTTCTCTGCTTTAGATACGAAACGGCAGTCGAAGTCATTAATCGTACGGCATATTTTAATTAATTTGCGCATTTTGCATTTTTATAACAGAACTAATAACTCTTAAAAACTTCAATCCCCGTGTTTACCCTCCGTTGTTGGAGTTGCGATTTTTGTACTATTGTAGTTACACCTTACTTTTCTCCGTCTAAACGAACCATGAATTAGAATACCTGGTCTCGAGTACGTAATACGAGTGTCTTGCTCAAATGTGTTTGGCTCGAAACTCTACCGAGTTTCCTGATACTCATTTACAATATGCCCTTGAAAATTTCAAACGTAGCGACTCAAGATTTTTCTACGAACAATAAGTGAAGCCAAATGAGCGACGAAGAGGGAAAAGTTAATCATTTTGACGAAACATCGAAATAAAAAGAAAAAAACGAATAGAGATCCGTAAATTCGTTTACTCGGCAACGAAACGGCAGTCGGAAAAGTTATTAATCTACTCGGCGGTTCCGTGGGGGAGATTTCCGACCCCGGTTACGAAACGGGAACAGGCTTCTTGAACTTGATTCTATTTTCCCCACGAGCGAGACCGTATAGACCGGAAAGGACGGCGTCATAAAGCGAGCCCCGAAATTCGAGGGATTCTATTTTTCCCCCGAAACGTCGTCGAAATCCCCGGCGTTTCTTCCGCGTGATTCATCGCGTACGTAACGCGTTTCCTTGGCCAGTTTTTCGGCGAGCTCGCGTTTCGCAAAACCCTCCGATTGCCCCGTTTAGAAATAACCGGGAAAAGACCTCTTCTCGACGTCCTCGCGCTTTTATCCCGGCTCAAGAGAAGAAGAGGGAATTCGCCTCGCTCCGTCCGTCTCGGAGGAAAGAAACTCGAGCGATCCTGACAGACTTTTGAGAAAAAAAAAAATAAATAAATAAAATGAGAAAAAGCTCCTCCACGCACACGGAGTCTGCAGGATGATCCTCTCAGGATCCTTCGTGTATCGGAATATTTCCCGGCGATCCTTGGATCCGATTCTCGAGTCGTGCGGATCTTTTTTTTTTCTTTTTTTTTCGTGTACGCGAATAGATTCGCACGAGACATTTTTCATTGTTGGGAAAGTTGGTCGATATTTCAATGTCTCATATGTGCCCATAATTATGAAAGTGGTCTAAGTCATATATTTTTTGTTTCGAAATTACATTGAATTAATTTCGTTTGAAATAATATGGCGTGAAATAACTGATAAACTCATTTTTTTTTTTTTAATTTTGACTTAGACCACTTTCATAATTATGGGCACATATCAGACAGTCAATTTCGCGTGCGAAAGTTGATCCTGTGAACTCGAGAATCGGGTCCCAGGACCTCTCTGGTATATGGAAGAAGATAAATGATCGGGAAAACTACAATTGTGGTAATCGTAATCATTTTACGTCCCTAAAGCTAGCAGCGCCACGTCCGCATAACCGCCTAAATCATACACCACAATTTATTGCCTTTTTATTGCTTATTTATTACACAAATTTGAATTCTATTGCTCCAGCCGTTTTCAAAAAAATCAGTGGCCATGCCAACTTTAACATTAAACTGGCAGCGCCACCTGACATTTTGTGTGAAATTAAAGAAATTAATTTTGGCGTATGATTTATGCGGTTATGCTGACGTGGCGCTGCTAACTTTAGGGACATAATCATTTTGGGGTTACGTACGCACGTATGTACGGTGATTGTAGTAATCGGCGTAACATAGGAAGGGTTACTTCCCCATTTAGTCAAGATAATTCACGTAAAGACGGTAAAAATGGTAAAGAACCAATTTACTGTGCTTATCGTAACCTCTTGACGGAAAAAGAAAAATGGTCTGGAGAAACCATAATTTTGGTAATCATAACCATTTTGAGACAATCTGCGGAGGCGATTGGCAGTAATCAGCGTAACATAGTAAAGGTCACTTCTCCATTTAGTCAAGGTAACTTAGAAACGAGTTGTTCCAACATTATGCATAATTGTGAATGCCCGTTACAAATTGACCGTCGACAAGCACACTCGATTTACGTGATTACGAACTCGTGATACTTATGCTCAATGTTCTCATATTTTGTGCCTTAAGTAGTAAAATACCATTCACTACTCAAACGGGTGATTTCTCGTTAATCACTTCCATTTCCTCTCTACTTCCTTATTTTTCTTTTTTTCTCGTGCTTTCTACTTTACCGTGCTTATCGTAACTTCTTTATATATTTTATTCTTTTACTAAGTTACTCTGGTTGCTACGACCTCCTGCCATATCCTAATTGTGGTTTTCTTAATCAATCTTTTTTTTTCATTTTTTTTTTCGTATACCTAATTTTCTGATGGACAGCTCGAGTCTTCCATCCACTCGGGGGGTGAAAATACATCCGTTGGTATTTCGTTGTTTCTTTCGAGGATAGTCGGTGTCGTTAATTTATCGACCTTCATCGGGAGGGAATATATCAGCCAATGCATGGAATTATCGATTCTTATTTGTGGAAAATTGCCAAATGGAGCAGGAAAACATTTTATCGTTCTCCGAGGGGGTCACCGTTATACGGCGTTATGTGGCGTTATATGGCGTTATATGTTATTATATAATTTATCGACCTTCATCGGGAGGGAATATATTAGCCAATGCATGGAATTATCGATTCTTATTTGTGGAAAATTGCCAAATGGAGCAGGAAAACATTTTGTCGTTCTCCGAAGGGGCCACCGTTATACGGCGTTATATGTCGTTATATGGCGTTATATGTTATTATATAATTTATCGACCTTCATCGGGAGGGAATATATCAGCCAATGCATGGAATTATCAATTCTTATTTGTGGAAAATTGCCAAATGGAGCAGGAAAACATTTTGTCGTTCTCCGAAGGGGTCACCGTTATACGGCGTTATATGGCATTATATGGCGTTATATGGCGTTATATGGCGTTATATGTTATTATATAATTTATCGACCTTCATCGGGAGGGAATATATCAGCCAATGCATGGAATTATCGATACTTATTTGTGGAAAATTGCCAAATAGAGCAGGAAAACATTTTGTCGTTCTCCGAAGGGGTCACCGTTATACGGCGTTATACGGCGTTATACGGCGTTATACGGCGTTACACAGCCTTACACGGCGAATCGTTTCCTATTCAAAGGCCATATAAACGCGACGTTACGTCCTTGAAATATATCGTTATACTTGGTTGGTAACGCTCAACGCCTCGCCGGGAATGGCGAATTGTGCTACACCTCCACTTATCTCGGCTTCTTATCTGGAAATTACAATCGAGGAGTATTTATAGAGCCACTCGGTCAGGATTTGCGACGTTTATCCCTTTGAGCAAGGCGGTCGGCTTCGATACCGAACGTTACCGAGTAATAAGCCCGGTAATGTCCCCTTGGGCCCTCGGCAACGTTCCTTTCCGCCTGACCCATTCATCCCGGATTCCGAAGAGGAATTCTTCGCCTGGTGAAATTCGTTCCCCAATCGAGGACCCGAAACCCTGACCTCCTGACTTTGCTCTTCTCCCGTTTCGTCAGCGATTCTCCGACGACTCGTTCGAAGCTAAAAATTCGACTCGATAATTTCTACGAGGAATAGAATCGCACCATTTTGTTGATTGCTTCTTCTAACGCCATAATTAGTGCTCGTTTTTACGTGTAGCATACTTATTGACACCTTTAGACATTCGCGAATTCATGTAGCGCGTAACGTATTGACCGCGTTATACGGGCGTCTGATGTACTGGATTTGTTCTGCCGAGGAGATATTTTTAACGGGGTAGAATCGGTCATCTTTTTTTTTTTTCTCTCTCATGGTCCTCTTCTCTCTCTTCCCTTCAACGTCCTCCTTTCGACGAGGCTCCGGGGCCAACCTTGAGGGGTCTCGCGTTATTTGGGCCTCTTCGGGGCCGTTCGGCTCCGTTCGGCTCTGTTCGGCTCCGTTCGGCCCTATTCGGCGCAATTTGGAGCGATTCGACGCGATTCGATCATTGAAATGTATAGTAAATTGGAACACTCGTCGCGCTTAAGAATACATGGCGAGCTTTTTCCAGAGAGAGATTGATTTAGATGTCCCTGCATCCTTGTCGCACTTAGGTTAAGTAAGCATTTGTCCGAGAGAGATGAAACGATGGACGTCCCTTTGTCGCAGTTCCATTCTCAGATTAACCACTGCGTGCGCACCGTTTGTATCGTCCAAAAGGAAAATTTCGTATCGTTCACAATTGGCATCGTGCCGCGGTAGTGCCAATGTTAATTTGCAATTGGACTTTACAAAAGCGGGCCACGCTGACGAGCGTTCCAGTTTAGAATATATTACAGTGGATTCCATGCGATTAAACGCGATTTTACGTGATTCGGCAATGCTCGGCAATGCTCGGCTCTACTCGGCACTACTCGTCCCGATTCGTTCCCATTCGGCGCAATATTGCGTGATTCGACGCGATTCGACGCAGTTCGGTCCGTTTCGGCGCGATTCGCGGGTCGAAGAGCGAGCCGAGGAGAGGATCCCGTTCCCGGGGACGCTTCGCGGAACCGCGGCTCCTTTTTCACGGGGAACCAGTTCTAAGGTGAGCTTTGTTCGGCCCGTTGGAGTAATTTACGCTTACAATGGCGCGGCGCCCCGAGAGGAGACGCACCGAGCCGCGACGCCGGCGTCGTAACGCTTCGCGATTCGCGCCTCTCCTCGCGAATCCGAGACGACCCTTTCAGCTTTTTTCCACCTTTTTCCGCCTTTTTCCCTCCTCCTCGCTCTTTTCTACTCTTTTTCGCCCCGACTCTTCGGACCGACGCTCGACGTCGCTGTGACGTGACCCGGTCGTCCCGGCGCATCGAATCTCGGTCTTTGAGTCCGTCGAGACGTCGAGTGACGTCAGACATTTTTCCGTCCTTTTTTATGGTATATACCTACATTGCTAAAATTATTCAGAAAATTCATATAATTTAACGTTGACGTTCAGTCAAGTGACGTCAGACATTTTTAAGTTTTTCTTTATGGTATATACCTGCACTGTTAAAACTATTCAAAAAATTCATATAATTTAACGTTGACGTTAAGTCAAGTGACGTCAGATATTTTTTCGTTCTTTGTGGTATGTACCTACATTGTTAAAACTATTCAGAAAATTCATATCGATGTAGAATTATTGAAGGCTCTGATATGATAAACGAAAGGGTCAGGACAATTTTACGACAATTTAGAACACTCTGGTAATCGATAAACTCGCCTTTGAACGGGATAAAGGCAAAAAAAGTGTTTTATGCGCTTCTATGCCAAAGCGATGGGAATACGAGGTCTCGGAGTGAAAATTTAATCGACATGGAAATCACAGATGGCGCAAGGGGTCCCTCTGCAGTCAATTAGGGCTCCAGAAAGCATGAATCCAGAGGATTTCTGGAGTTTTACTTCGATTTCTTTATAATTATTGTACGAAAACGACAGGTGGAGTATGCCATTTGGTACAATACCGAATATAATTCGACCCAGCTGTCAATATAAAAACTAACGTCGGCAACGTAGGCATTTAGAAAAATCTTCTTTATCGATGTCGATCAAGTTCCTCGACGTGTTTCACTTCACCTTAATGCCTCATTGCAATTCGGAGTAGTTGTCGGGGAAATGACGATGCATCGAATTTCGTGAGAGAGAGAGAGAGAGCGGGTCGAGAAACGAATTCCGTGGAACGAGGCTCGTTCGGGAGAATCGATCGATTCGATCAGCGAGTGCTGCGGGAGATGTTCCTCGGGTCCAGCGGATGCTGGTCGATGGAACGAACGTCCAGTTGGAAATAAAAAAGGATTCGGAATAAATGGACTGGCGGGTTATTCGATGCGAAGGGCGCAGTTGCCAGGTCCTTTCTATACGTGAAATCTCTTGCCATTGCATTTGGCATTTTGTCTGGATTTCAAGCTACAAGGACCTGTTGCACCGACCCTGACTAGAGCTATGTTATATGTATAACAAATATGTATAACAAAGGTTAGGAAACTATTAATTGGTCAAATTCTATCGATCGTCCTTTCAATCGAGATTAAAATAGTATCCAAACCGTGATAATATATGCAATGCCGATTACATATGCATACGAGCCCCTTAATTTTTTCGCCTGAATCTATTTAAAATTCAAGCTAGACCCGATTAACCACAATATTAGGATACAAGAGTTGAACATCCAGGCAGCTTTTTTTTTTTTCTTAATTTTTATCAATACGTCGCGTTGACTGGGTGTGTAAGTCGGCGTTGTAGACGGGAAAAAGAGAAGCCGAGAAGAAAAGTCGATCGATAAACCCATACAGCATTTGGGTCGTTTCATTTTTTATCAGGGCCTATCAGTAGGTACGAGCCCCTCAATTCTTTCGCCTAAATCTATTTAAAATTCAAGCTAGACCCGATTAACTACAATATTAGGATACAAGAGTTGAACATCCAGGCAGCTTTTTTTTTCTTCTTAATTTTTGCCAATACGTAAGTCAGCGTTGTAGATGGGAAAAAAAGAAACCGAGGAGAAAAGTCGATCGATAAACCCATACGGGGTTCGGATCGTTTCATTTTTTACCTGTGCCTATCAGTAGGTACGAGCCCCTCAATTCTTTCGCCTAAATATATTTAAAATTGAAGCTGGAACCGATAAAGCGGAATATTAGGACCCAAGAATTGGACATCCGGGCGGCCTTTTTTTTTGTCATTTTCGCCAGGACACGGCGTCGACTGGGTGCGTAAGCCGGCGTCCTGGACGGAAAAAAGAGAAAACTCGATCGATGAACCCAAACGGCATTTGGATCGTTTCATTTTTTACCCGTGCCTATCAGTAGGTACGAGCCCCTCAATTCTTTCGCCTAAATCTATTTAACACTAGAACTACCAAGATCAGTCAAAATGGCTGGTTTCAAATGGCCCATCCTATACAAAAAAAAATCCACCGGTAGTTCTAGTGTTAAAATTGAAGCTGAAAGCGATAAAGCGGAATATTAGGATCCAAGAATTGGACATTCGGGCGGCCTTTTTTTTTTTGTCATTTTCGCCATTACGCATCGTCGACTGGGTGCGGAAGCTGGCTTTCTTGACGGGAAAAAGAGAAGCTCGTGGAGAAAAGTCGATCAATGAACCCAAACGGCATTTGGATCGTTTCATTTTTTACCCGTGCCTATCAGTAGGTACGAGTCCCTTAATTCTTTCGCCTAAATCTATTTAAAATTGAAGCTGAAAGCGATAAAGCGGAATATTAGGACCCAAGAATTGGACATCCGGGCGGCCTTTTTTTGTCATTTTCGCCAGGACACGGCGTCGACTGGACGGAGGAGGCCGCCCAGCTTCGGGCCGGCTTCCTGAATGGGGAAAAGAGAAGGCGAGGAAAAAAGTCGATCGGTCAAAACCGGGAGTAAGGCGACCTTCCGAGAGAGGCTCGGAAGGCAGGGAAGTCGTTCGTCCCGGCGGACGGTCCGGTCGGCGATGCGTCTTTCCGGCTGACGGGCCCGGTCGTGCACCTCCGAGGAATATTTCGCGCTCGTATTTCGGTAGCCCACTGGCGGCCGATAGCCGGGTTGTTTTTAGCAAACAGGTTTTACTCGCAACCGCGATTACGGCCTTCCTCCCGCCAGGGCGGCCCTCTTCCTTCTTTTTAGCGCACTCCAAATGTTTGCACCTGTCGCGCCCGCGAACGGGATTGGTCCGGTTGCTGCTCCTTTTTTCTCTCCTTTCTTCCTTTTATCTCCCCCTCGTTTTATCTTATTTCTCTCCCGGGCCTAGTACACCCGAAGATCACCCGAAGGTTTTGCCTCTACGGTTGGCCGAGCTGGGATGAATTTTCATTCCACCTCTCTTCTTGGCAGACATTTCTGCGTATTGCGATTTTAGTACCCCAAGATGGGTTGATATTAAAAATCCGAGGTGATGGGTTAAATTCTCGGTAAACGCAATCGAACTCCTCTCGAATTTTCTGATAGGCTGGCGGGAATATTTTAAATCTCCATAATCACATGTTAAAGTTTTCATCGATTCGGCGCATCTAGTTTGGAGACAATTTTTTTTTTCTACATATTTTGACGTTTCATACATACATATTTATATGTATGTATATGAAACGTCATGTCACGTTCGTCAAACGTCACGTCAAATACATATATGTGAAACGTCAAAATATGTATAAAAAAATTTCCTTCAAATTGGATGCACCGAATCATTAGAAACTTCAGGATGCGATTATGGAGGCCCTAAGGAAAAACGTGGTGCTCGTGAAAAAGAGTCATTCTACATATATATGTACATATATATATGCATCATTCTACCTATATATCTACATATATATAGGTATCATTTTACATATATATGTAGAATGACCCTTTCTTATCGCCGTAATCGGTCAGCGAAAGGAAAGCGATGGACAGGAGAGGAATTATACAATTAACTTCCACATGATGGATTCTACATATATATGTACATATATGTATGTATAATTCTACCTATATATGTACATATATATAGGTATCATTTTACATATATATGTAGAATGACCCTTTCTTATCGCCTTAATCGGTCAGCGAAAGGAAAGGGATGGACAGGAGGGGAATTATACAATTAACTTCCACATGATGGATTCTACATATATATGTACATATATGTATGTATCATTTTACATATATATGTAGAAACGATCCTTTCTTATCGCCTTAATCGGTCAGCGAAAGGAAAGCGATGGACGGGAGAGGAATTATACAATTAATTTCCACATGATGGATTATCTTTGTCCAATCTTCCGGTTACCTCTAAGGAGAAATAAGATCGAAATGGGCGTAGGTACGAGTTCCTTGAAAAAGCGCGATACCGTTCTCGGTGCAGCGGTATCGTCGCCGGCGCCATATTGGCGCGTCAACAGTGCTCTCTTATCACTGGGCCAGTCACCGGACGCAACCTTCGAGTCTCGGCGTATCAGCCGTAGACCATCTGCATAGGTTACGAGCATACTCGACATACCCGTCACGGTGTTCTCGGTAAAAGTCATACTCGAGGACCGTCACGTTGACTTGGGCTCGAGACGCGTATACAGTTAGCCAAGGCGGCCTCTTTCCTCTTACCTCCTTCTCGTCCTGCCCTTGAATCGTATATAACTGGCCTAGGCATTACCTGGCCGACAAAATTCTGACTCCGTAGACCTAACTAAACCCGGCAGCCGTGCTTATTTCTCGTTCCGCTCTCGAGTCCCGGAAAACTGGACCAGGCGTTCCCTCCGTCGAGAGATTTCGACTCTCTAAACGGTAATTAAACGCGACGGTCGTTTTAAGCGGATTAGACGTTTCCCTGGCACCGTGGAACGTGGAATATCCGTATATTAATCGTATATGAATGTATGAACGTATGTAAGATATATACAGATGTCTATGAACTATATTTTAGGTAGACTCAAAGGCTAGATGTCCGGACATGGTACGTAAAATATATGTATATGTATGTATATCGCAGATATCTACAATAGATGGTCTATAGATATTCGTATATATTTGTTAAAAGAAATTAAATTCATTACACTTTTTGAGCAGAGTCTGTTTGAGAACTTTTTCAGTACGGCTAGGCAGACGTATCTCTTACCCTTGAATTTGTATAGTTATGGACTTGGTATTCTCTGTAACATTCAATTATAAGATTTGAAACCACCACTGTGGGTTTTACATCTAACGTTGTCCCTTCAAGAAAAAGTTTCAATTTTCGGCTTGAGAAAAGAAGAAGAAAAAAAAGAACGAATGTAAATGTAAAGTGATGCACCCGTTGAGCTTATATATTTGTAAAAAAAAATTAAATTCATAACACTTTTTGAGCAGAGTCTGTTTGAGAACTTGTTCAGTACGGCTATGCAGACGTATCTCTTGCCCTTGAATTTATATAATTATGGACTTGGTATTCTCTGTAACATTCAATTATAAACTTTGAAACCACCACTATGGGATTTCCATCTAACGTTGTCCATTGAAGAAAAAGTTTCAACTCTCGGTTTGAAAAAAGAAAAGAAAAAAAAGGAACAAATGTAAATGTAAAACGACGCACCCGTTGAGCTTATAGAAACGGAGGAGACACGTGGGAAGGGGTGAGAAGGTGCGAAAGAGGTTAGGTCTCTTCTCTGTCTGAAAGCCTCCGGAAGTTCTTACCGTACAAGCATATATTTCACTCATGACTGCCCTGTATTTTTAAGAAATTCGAAAAAAAGGTAACAAAGAGAACTGAAAAGAAACTACTTCAAATTAATATTCTTTCAAAACGAATAAATTGTCCCAATTGAAAACGACTCCTTCGCAGGTTTATCACCGTTCGCGCCATTGTTTAAATTTTGCGTAGGTATGAAGAATTTCAAGTGCACACTTCCGGCGAGGAATAGACAGAGATGGTCCCTCTCTAACCTCCGGACGCTTGAACGTATGCGCATCCCGTGGCAACGTCTCCTCCGTTTCTATAAGCTCTATCGACGCTCCCTATGCGGAATACATAAACAAGGTAAATAATCTGAACGGTGTAAATGATGCAGCGTCATCCGACGAGACGAAGGCCGCGCATTCCAGACAACCACACCGCAAATAAACGCGACGGCCGAAGGAGCGTCGATCGTCGGCGAGGGCGCGAGTCACGTCAAGGAAGTCGAGATCCTTCGCGCGTTTTATCGCGCCTTATTGCGAGCCGCGCGAGGGAATCCGAGCCTCCCGGAAATTATATACGCACCCGCGGGAGAACCGCGCCGTTTCGCCCCCCCCCCTCCGAGCGGACGCGTCGCCTTTTCAGAGGGAACGACGCGGTAACGCCTCTCCCAGCTCCCGGTAGTCTTTCCCGGTCTTACAAGGAATGTTTTCAGGTGTCCGCCTCCGATTGTTTTGGTTCGCGGATATGTTTTAGAGGATCGAAAAGTAAGAGACACGTGTATTCTTATTTTGGCCCGTTTTCATATTCAGGGGGTGAAACAGCCCTTCGAAGTTCATAAGAAGGGGTATTTTCAGGTGTCCGTCCTCCTTATAAGGAGGGGTATTTTCAGATGCCTGCCTTCGATTGTTTTGGTTCGCGGATATGTTTTAGAGAACTGAAATGTAAGAGACACGTGTATTTTTATTTTGGCCCGTTTTCATATTTAGGGGGTGAAACAGCCCTTCGAAGTTTATAAGAAGGGGTATGTTCAGATGCCCGCCTTCGATTGTTTTGGTTCGCGGATATGTTTTAGAGAACCGAAATGTAAGAGACACGTGTATTTTTATTTTGGCCCGTTTTCATATTCAGGGGGTGAAACAGCCCTTCGAAGTTTATAAGAAGGGGTATGTTCAGGTGTCTGTCTCCGATTGTTTTAGTTCGCGGATATGTTTTAGGGAACCCTAATTTAAGAGACACGTGTATTTTTATTTTGGCCCATTTTCATATTCAGGGGGTGAAACAGCCCTTCAAAGTTCATAAGAAGGGGTATTTTCAGGTGCCCGCCTTCGATTGTTTTGGTTCGCGGATATGTTTTAGAGAACCGAAATGTAAGAGACACGTGTATTTTTATTTTGGCCCGTTTTCATATTCAGGGGGTGAAACAGCCCTTCGAAGTTTATAAGAAGGGGTATGTTCAGGTGTCTGTCTCCGATTGTTTTAGTTCGCGGATATGTTTTAGGGAACCCTAATTTAAGAGACACGTGTATTTTTATTTTGGCCCATTTTCATATTCAGGGGGTGAAACAGCCCTTCAAAGTTCATAAGAAGGGGTATTTTCAGGTGCCCGCCTTCGATTGTTTTGGTTCGCGGATATGTTTTAGAGAACCGAAATGTAAGAGACACGTGTATTTTTATTTTGGCCCGTTTTCATATTCAGGGGGTGAAACAGCCCCTCAAAGTTCATAAGAAGGGTTATAAGAATTCTTAGTTTGACGAATAATATGATGTGTTGAGTAATTCTTGTTATAATTTTAATATACGTCGTAACTTGTTTGGTGTATAATGTTCTTATCGGCATTGATCCTTGTTTAGGGATAAACTACCCCTAATCGTACACAGTATAGAGACTTGAAACGTCCAACGTAAAGTCATTAAATTCTTCAGAAACATTAACTGTCAATTATTTTATGATGACAGAATACTGATTTGACGACCTCCCATCCCTACTGAGGGATGATGAGCCACCCCTAATTAATTAGTTACGTTTGTCTTATAATAAAAAGTATAAAAGGCACATAATCTTCGCACGAATGCGATAAAAATTCATGTAAACAGCATTTCATAAAGATGGAGCTCTACTGTGTCACCATAGTAATAATTACTCCAATAGAGCCGCTTATGTCCGTTCTGAAATGCATATTGCATTTGCATTTGCATTTTGCATTGTGAAATGACGTTTGTCTCAATTCCCATTACATCTGGGCAGCGATTGTACGTGTGAACATTTTCTAAACAAAAAACAAAAAATCGCGTAAATTCCACTTTTCTATCACCTTAATAACTCTGCAAATAATTATCCGCGGAAAGAAATGGTAAAGGAAGTTTCTACTTCAAACATCGCCGAAACCCAGTTTCTGTACACCGTGTATACTCAATTATCAAGATGTAGAGCGAAGTCTGGGCTTCAAATCGATATGTACCATAAATACGAAGGGAAACGCAACATTATCGGAAAACAAAGCGTCACATCGCGAACGGCAAAGACTGCAATTTCTTTCTGGTCAAGCTTGTATCTACCTGGGCAACGAACCATCGGCTTGGGAGACGTATTTAGAGCACTTGTACGACTCGTACCGGCTCGGAAGTGGCCTCGTTCATGTGCGTCATGCTAATGACGAATACCGTTCCGATGCATCGGCCATCGAAGCCGATACACCTGATCGGCACACACTTCGATGACTTACGTCGACGCGCGTCGATCCGCGTCGATATACGCGAGGGGACCCCATGGCCCCCATAACGATACCTGGTGTACAGGGCGCCTTCCTTCAACGACTCCAGAGACCCCCGGGTCATTCGGGTTAACGGGATTCACTTCGACATGGATCGATTTGTACCCCGATGCCGAGTACCATTGAACACTAGTCGGCGCATTTTTTGGTTATCGTTTCCTGGAGAAACTCAAAGAGACGGGCGAAGAGAATCTCCTTGCAAATTCATTTTGTAGGGTTTAAGCGTTTTGGATTTTGTTCGTGTTGGTGTGGCGTTTTCGTGGCGTAGGATATCGTTTCCTGGAGAAATATAAAGAGATGGATGAAGAGAATCTCCTTGCAAATTCATTTCGTAGGGTTTAAGCGTTTTGGATTTTGTTCATGTTGGTGTGGCGTTTCCGTGGCGTCGGATATCGTTTCCTGGAGAAATGCAAAGAGATGGACGAAGAGAATCTCCTTGCAAATTTATTTCGTAGTGTTTAACCCTATTAGTGCCGAACAACGATATCTGGTCGTTTTACAAGTGCTAACAATTTCGGCCGGCACTAAAAGGGTTTAGGGTTTTGGGTTTTGTTCGCGTTGGTGTGGCGTTTTCGTGGCGTAGGATATCGTTTCCTGGAGAAATATAAAGAGATGGACGAAGAGAATCTCCTTGCAAATTCATTTTGTAGGGTTTAAGCGTTTTGGATTTTGTTCATGTTGGTGTGGCGTTTTCGTGGCGTAGGATATCGTTTCCTGGAGAAATACAAAGAGATGGACGAAAAGAATCTCCTTGCAAATTCATTTCGTAGGGTTCAAGCGTTTTGGGTTTTGTTCATGTTGGTGTGGCGTTTTCGTGGTGTAGGATATCGTTTCCCGGAGAAATACAAACAGACGGGCGAAGAGAATCTCCTTGCAAATTCATTTTGTAGGGTTTAAGCGTTTTGGGTTTTGTTCATGTTGGTGTGTCGTTTTCGATCACTCCATTTTCGAGGTGTTATATACTGCGCCAGTTCAAACGAGTACATAAGTCAGAGATTGTCTTTGAAAATATGTCATAAAATGATAAAATCCCTTTTAACAACGTACTTGCTGGCAATAAGTTCCTCCAGCAAGAACATGGGATAGGTGCTAATTCACCAAGCCATCAAATTAATCGTTTTACTCCGACCATATGCATGCCAAAGATGTGTTTGATGGTTTTTTGACAGTCCTGCGGTTTGCTTATCAGAATATATATCATGGCGATATCGCTGAAACGCTGCCATTTGGCGGAAGAATATTTAAATTGACCCACTGTACGAGGTTCCGATCGGAGGCCGATCGCTTTCCGGTCAGTGGAGGCTGTCGAAACCATCGATCATCCTCGAGCGACGATTTACGATCTACGCAGCGGCGATCCGTTATCCGTGGATCCGTCCGATCCCGACGAGGACCGGATCGATGTCGGTATCGCTTCCCTTGCTGAACAGTTAGATACCGATAAGGATCTCCGATCTTCCAGTAGGTCTGTTCCCGACCGGGCCGGTTCCGAGATATACCCGGACTGACCTCCCACGATAACGATTTATCGCTACCTCCGAATACGACGTGCCTCGTTATCGCGATCGCAGCGTGAAAGTTCCCGCAAAAGCGGTCCGATCCCGCGGCCGATTCGGCGCGGTCTGGCCGGAAGAGCCGGTCATCGAGATCTTCGAAGGACGTCCCAGAGATCGTTTCCTTGCCATCTTTCCGTCAGTTTCGTTGGAAAGTACTTAAAGCATCGTTTTACGATCGGACGATCCACGACTTGTGGTTAGATTTGACCCTTATCACTCCAACCGGCAGTAATACTGACAACTTATTATAGTCTTCTAGTATTCTTGGTGTGATAAGGGGTAAAAGGAGACTCCACATGGATGTATGATCAAACTCGCGTTTCCGGTCTTGACATTGAATTTTCTGAGTATTGCTCTTGGTGCCAGATCGTATGGAATCCTTCCCTAGGAAGAAAGAAATCCAGAAAAAGAACTTTCGCCCCTCTGTCCTTTGGCGACTCCAGGATCAGGAAAGTCCCAGATCACTCAGCCGATCATCAATATCTTCGAGAGATATCCAGACATTGTTCTCGCGTTACTCTTTCAACGGTTTCGTTGGAAGTACTCTATGTGCCATTTGATGATTAGACTGTCTATCCATGACTCCTGATTACGTTTGAAGGGAGATTCCACATGGACGTGAAATTGACTGATCAAACTCGCGTTTCCGATCTTGACAACGAATTTTCTGAGTATTGCTCTTGCTGCCAGATAGTATAGAATCCCCAGGAAGAAAGAAATCCAGAAAAAGAACTTCGGCCCCTTTGTTCTTTGGCGACTCCACCAGGATCAGAAAAGTCCCAGATCACTAAACCTATCATCAATATCTTCGAGATATCCAGAGATATCGTTCTCGCGTTACTCTTTCAATGGTTTCGTCGGAAGTACTCTATGTGCCATTTGATGATTAGACTGTCTATCCATGACTCCTGATTACGTTTGAAGTGAGATTCCACATGGACGTGAAATTGACTGATCAAACTCGCGTTTCCGATCTTGACAACGAATTTTCTGAGTATTGCTCTTGCTGTCAATTCGTATGGAATCCTTCCACAGGAAGAAAGAAATCCAGAAAAAGAACTTCCACCCCTCTGGCCTTTGGCGACGCCAGGATCACGAAAGTCCCAGATCACTAAACCTATCATCAATATCTTCGAGATATCCAGAGATATCGTTCTCGCGTTGCTCTTTCAATGGTTTCGTCGGAAGTACTCTATGTGTCATATTACTATCAGACTATCTATCCATGACTCCTGATTATACATTTGAAGGGAGGTTCCGCATCGCCATAGAATCGGTTGTCCAAACTCGCGCTTCCGGTATTGGCAGCGATTTTTCTACAGGTATTCCCTCTCCCTACCCGATCGCAGAATCCTTCCCCCGGAAAAGAACGAACGGAAAAAAGAACTTCCGCCCCTTTCTCCTACGGCGACTCCATCCAAGGACCAGGAAAGTCCCCGGGAAGCCGATCCCTGATCGCGGGCCGACCACGAGGAAATCTCGTGACGATGGTAATTCGGTGAGAGGATACGGGAAGCGATACCGGTGCCGGTGCGCGAACTCGTCGGCTCCGTACACGGCTATTGTATTTTAATCGGTCGATTTCGCAAGAGCACCCGTCCGACCGCCGAGAGCGCCTTCGCCGTGGTGCAAGTCGTGCCCTGGCGCGGCATCTACTTGATAAGCCGTACGTGCGGACATTAGGTCCGATAAGTTCATCGATCTTCGCTCTCGTCTACGCCCCGGACCTTCCCCGGGCCCGAAGAACCCTCCGAGTCCGCCACATTAACATCCGCCAAAGGTGGTTTCCACCGAGAGAGCGAGCACTTTCTTCGCCGGTCCCGAAGACTCCTCTACTCGATGTCGCTATGTCGGTCCAGGTTCCGCGGGGACCTGGGAGGGATCTTCCGAAGGTAGAGACCTCCGCCTCCACCTTCACGTCCAGATCGACAGTGAAATGGACTCCAGGAGAGGTACTTCTGAGAAGGGACTTGGAAAAGGACCAAAGGAATATCGGGAGAAATTGCGTCTTATCAAGGGCGCGCTGAAATTAAAAAAGCGAGGCTTAAGCGCTAAAGAAATAAATCCTCGTTTTCGGAAGGTTTGGAAAAGTTTGCGTCTTGATTGTTTCCACGTGAGTCGAGAGCGACGGAAGGGCGCCCTTAAAGAAGAGACCTCTAGAACATCGAAAAAGGGAAACGAGCGCCAAATTGCCTCTTATCAAGTGCGCGCCGAAATTAAAAAAGCGAGGCTTAAGCGCTAAAGAAATAAATCCTCCTTGGAAGGTTTGGAAAAGTCTGCAACTTGATGATTTTCCACGTGAGTCGAGAGCGACATAAGGGCGCCCTTAAACAAGAAACCTCTAAAACATCGAGAAAGGGAAACGAGCGCCAAATTGTCTCTTATCAAGTGCGCGCCGAAATTAAAAAATCAAGGCTTAAGCGCTAAAGAAATAAATCCTCGTTTTCGGAAGGTTTGGAAAAGTTTGCGACTTCATGGTTTCCACGTGAGTCGAGAGCGACATAAGGGCGCCCTTAAAGAAGAGACCTCTAAAACATCGAAAAAAGGAGACGAGCGCCAAATTGCCTCTTATCAAGTGCGTGTCGAAATTAAAAAAGCAAGGCTTAAGCGCTAAAGAAATAAATCCTCGTTTTCGGAAGGTTTGGAAAAGTCTGCGACTTGATGGTTTCCACGCGACAGAAGGGCGCCATTATAGAAGAGACCTTTAAAACATCGAAAAAGGGAAACGAGCGCCTTGACCACGTGGGTTCTATGGCGGTCCTCTACCCTTCGCGGAGAGGTTATGGTGGCGCGGTTCGAGTTACGCTCGCCCCGTTACCGTAGTCGAATTGATTTGTTAATCAATCTAAATCTAATTCTAAATGAACGCTGCGGTATTGGATCTATCGAGGACGATCCACTGCGCCATCTTACCCCAGAATGCTAACGAGACTTCGCCGTCGGATCTATCCGAGCAGTAGGGACAACCGAACGCAATCGACACGTAGGAAGTCGGACCGCAAGTAGGTGGCAGCATTGACCCGCCGGGATTAATATTTCTATTGAGTATTGTTTCTTGTCACATAAATCTTGGCGGGGCTCGGGATACGAAGGGAGGCGTGACCGAGCCATCTCGGCTCGGGGCCCGTGACTTACAAGCGGGCGCACGCAACGCTCCGAGGTTCCGGGGCGCGGGTGCGCATGCGCCCGCTTGCCCTCGTACACTTCGGGCGGCCCGGCAGCCCGTGGCACACTTCCCCAATTCTCGCATTGTTCTTCCGCATTGGCGGTGCGAGTACGCCCGACGTCGGGGACGACGACTGGCCTCCTGACCGCCTCGTTAATTACCTCTTACCCCGTGGATACATCATGGAGAGTTATGGCCGAAAAGAAAACTTCGGATTGATAATTGATCGTACATATATGCGCCGCTTTTGCCGGTCTTTAACTCTTCTGCGCGTGCGCGGCCGTTATCCGCGTAACGCAGGTTAAGGTATGGGGGAAGTGACGTACAGAGAAACGCGGAATGGGGGACGCCTTTTCGAGAAACTGGGGAGAGTCTTGCGCCAAATACGCGGGTGAGTGTGGGGACTTATCCGCGCGGTGTGGGGGACTCCTGTATGACGCTGCTAATGCGTTACGCGTAGAATGAAATCGCGTTGTAGGGGAATTATTCTCACAAATCACGGTTTGTTCTTTTCGTGTTATATGAAATCCTGTTGTAGGAGAATTTTCCTCGTAAATCGCGGTTTATACCTGTCGTGTTGTAGGAGAATTTTCCTCGGTTAACGCGTTCTATGAGATCGTTTCGTAGGAAATTGTGTTATAAGAGAGGTTTCCTCGTATGACGCTGCTAATGCGTTACGCGTAGAATGAAATCGCGTTGTAGGGGAATTATTCTCACAAATCGCGGTTTGTACTTGTCGTGTTATATGAAATCCTGATGTAGGAGAATTTTCCTCACAAATCGCGGTTTATACCTGTCATGTTGTAGGAGTATTTTCCTCGGTTAACGCGTTCTATGAGATCGCTTTGTAGGAAATTGTGTTGTGAGGTTTCCTCGTATGACGCGATTAATGCGTTACGCGTAGTATGAAATCGTGTTATAGAAGAATTTTTCTCGTAAATCGCAGTTTATAACTTTCGTGTTGTATGAAATCGTGTTGTAGGAGAATTTTCCTCGTATGACGAGATTAATGCGTTACGCGTCGTATGAAATCGTGTTATAGGAGAATTTTCCTCGTTATTCGCAGTAAATAACTTTCGTGTTGTATGAAATCGTGTTGTAGGAGAATTTTCCTCGGTTAACGCGTTCTATGAGATCGCTTTGTAGGAAATTGTGTTGTAAGAGAGTTTTCCTCATATGACGCGGTTAATCCGTTACGCGTAGTATGAAATCGTATTATAAGACAATTTTCCTCATAAATCGCGGTTTATACTTCTCGTGTTCTATGAAATTGTGTTATAAGAGAATTTTCCTCGTATAACGCGGTTAATACGTTATGCGTTGGATGAAATCGCGTTGTAGAAAATTGTGTTGTAAGAGAATTTCCCTCGTATTAAGCGCATAATATAAATAACAGGTTTGGGGTGACCAATTTTGATTTTGTCCAACCAAATAATTATGAAACTGGATAAGTTGATAGCAATGGAGACAAGCTGTAGATGCGGAAAAGTGTTTGGTTGAATCGATAATATTTTTATTGGTACAACGGTAGAGGATGGTGGTTATATGGACGATCATATATTTAGTTGACTTGACTAAATTCTTTGTTTAATAACATTTAAGATATGAAAGAATAGAAGAGACATCATTAACGCGTTGTACGGTCGCTTCAAAACGTCACGCCATTTTTTAGGGTATCGGTCATCCAGTTGGTATATAGACCAGTGATTTTGTTAAATTAATCAAGTTTTTCCTCCGTCGTTTCCTTTATCCAACTAGGAATAATTCCCATCGAGATGATAAGGATTTCTTGTGGCCACCTAGAATCGTTATCGGGCTCGTGGCAAACGCGGAGAGAATCTATTTCACGGGCGCTCTGTCGTTTAGCGTGAAATCGCAATCCTTCCGCTGCGGATTTTTGCCCCCGAAATAAACGCCTGCGGAAAGAGGCAGACAGTGTTTATTTATGGAGCCTTCCGGTGCGACCGATTCGATCGGTCGATCGTTTGATCGGTCGTGGAATCGCGGCCGAGTCGGGCCGGGGCCCTACCCGGTATTTATAGCACGGGGCCCTCTTCGTCGCTCGAAATTTATGCCAACGCACTTCTTCTTTCCCGCCCCCGCCGGACCCGGTGGGTCATTACGCGGAAGAAAATGTCCGGACGCGGGACCCGGGGAACGGGAAATATTAACGACGCGGATTCCGGCGGCGGTGGGTTTTATTGCCGTGTAAAAATAATATCGGCCGCCCCGTTGTCGCCGCATCGCCGGATATTTTATATCTCGCGGGGGCAATTTCTTCCGGCGCTTTCCTTTTTGCTCCGAGTTTACGATCTCACTTCGCGCTTCGAAAATTCCGACCGGGAGACCTCGATGCGCCGCGAATGGGAACGGACCGATCCAAAATTTAAAAATATTTCCATCGAGACAATTTTGGCCCAGGAAATCAGTGAAGAGGATTTCCGTCGTTGAGAAATTTTTCCCCGAGTTTACGATATCACCTCGCGCTTCGAAAATTAAGACTGGGAGACTTCGATGCGCCGCGAATGGGAACGGACCGATCCAAATTTAAAAATATTTCCATCGAGACAATTTTGGCCCAGGAAATCAGTGAAAAGGATTTCCGTCGTTGAGAAATTTTTTCCCGAGTTTACGATATCACTTCGCGCTTCGAAAATTAAGACTGGGAGACCTCGATGCGCCGCAAACGGGAACGGACCGATCCATAATTCAAAAATATTTCCAATAGACACAGTTTTGGTCCAGGAAATCAAAAGGATTTATAAATAGAAAGGATCAATGAAAAATACGAAAATGGGTAACGCCAATTATATTCTTATATTCATTTTCGATGTAAATACGTATCGAATAGTCGATTCCAACATGGCGGACAATGCCCACAGCCCAAAAGCGTATCGAATCGATCTATTCTTTATCGGGGCGAGATTATGGCAGGCGATCTTTGGGTAGCTTCGAGGAAAAAAAAATACCGACAGGTGTCCTAAATCATAATGAATGACAGGCTCATATCCTAGGAAGACGTCGAAGGCGACTTTCTTCTGCGCGTGTACTCAGGAGTTACGGGCAGTGCGCGTTATTGCACAACCGCGCACCTACGCTCGGGTGAGCCCCGCTGCGCGGTCGTTCTTTAAAATCGCTTTACGAGACGGTATTACGATACCTAACTCGTAACCTGACAAACTATGACAAACTAGAACAAGACGACGTCGTATCCGTTCTTCGCCGACGCGCTTCGTCGTCCCGATACAACAATTGCATACGTTATCGGAATTAACGAAGGCCCGACGCGGCGGGGAAAGTTTGCGGAATGAGATGTTTCTTGAACTTTGATCCGGATGTTCTGCCGTTGCAAGGCCTCGAAAAAAAGACGCGTTACCAACATGGCAACTCGCGGGACCTCGAGAACCCGTTGACCGGATAAAACGACCCTCCGTTATGCACTTATGCACCTCCAAACGATGCATTATGCGCACGACCGAGGAAACGCGTTATGCGCATAGATCGATTCGTTTTCTATCTACGCCTAGGGAGAATTAACCGGAACTCCGTGATTGCCTTACGATTACGGATTTTCCGGCACGGATCTTTTTATTACGATGTACTCTTATAGCACGGTTTTTTTGTTACGAGTTTCTTTTTTTTTTTTAATTATTATTTTTAACGCGGTTTATGTTGCGGTCATGAATCCTCGAATGTGAATGCGTAATTCATGGTTTTAAGGGGGTTGGTAGGTTGTAATGTACGTGTTTATCTATGTGTGCTTTAATGAGTATGAACTTGTACGGGGTATATGTACTTACAGGACTGTTTTGCGGAGTTTGAAATAAAATGGTTTTAAATTGTTTGACAATGGCAGATTTTAGGGGGCTGGAAATTTATCATCTTTTACGGTGTACAAGATTCTGGGGAATGGGAAGTCGGGAATAAAAAATTAAGGGGCTTTTAGAAATTAGAAGGGATTATGTAAAAATCGACGTCTCCAATTTGTTACGAAAATTTCGATCCAAGTGCTGTCAACGATTAAAGTGTAAATAGTGATTTTTATTGACTTTTTTTTTAGACTCGCGAAATTTCATTTTTTATAAACTATTTTTAAAATATCTATAAAGAAATTTGAAAAGAATTGAAATTTCATGAGTTTCAGGACCTTCCTTATAGCCTTCCTATTCACGTTGTAAAGTTTCGAACTATTCGGTAAACCGAGTTGGGAGAAAAGTTTTATAAACAAGACCTCTTTGACGCCACTTTCACATCACCTTAATGGTGTATTAAGTTACGGGTTGAAAAAGTGGTGTACACGAAAATGTTTTGGGAATTCGTTGACCTTTCGAGTAATTTCATGTACCAGGGGACTATTTCGAGCCGAGTTATTTCGGATGTGGAAAGAAAAGAGTCGGAATCCAGTCGGAGATCTCGATCTCAATGGTCGCGATGTAACTGGTTCTCTACCGGACTTATCCAGGAATTGCGTGGGTGCCGGAGGACTCGATTCTCGCCCACCTTCGATCGATTCGCGACGAACAATGGTACTGCCGTGTGATTCGACCTATCGAGCCGTTCGATTAACGGTCGATGCACGGCTGGAGGGACGATCGAAACGTCTCATAAACAGAGGTCCATCTTACGCGGAATCCGCGTAATCGAGGTTTTTAACCCTTTGCGGACGAGTGTCGGCAAATAGCCGCCCAAAAGCCTTTATAAAGGAAAAGTCGCGTCCGCAAAGAGTTAATAACTAAGTGCATTTATCTCCATCTATTTGCGACCCTTTTCCGTCATATACTCATACCCAACATTAATCGTAATATTAAAGATACGTATAAGATTTATATTATAATATTCGTCCAAGCACCTTCAAGATATATTTTTCAGGAATTTCGTGTAATACGTTTGCGTGCTTAAAAATGTGTTATTTGTTTACTTTTAATTTTAAGCATTACTCGTAACACTGAGTATATGTACTCGATTCGGGAAACCGTGCAACTAATCTTTTTTCAAGATACCTACATTTGTAAGAAATCTCATACACAGGTATTATTAATATTTTGAGGAATTGGTAGGTGTAAAAATAGGTAGGAAAGTAAGAAATCCATGAATAAATTATGAAATGAAGTAGTAGCTAATAAAACGTATTATCTTTGTCATAATCTCGTACAGTCAGAAAGAATTGTTTCAAATTATCGAGATGAGTCCCAAATTTCTTTGTTTTTTATTTAACAAAATGACAGAAAATACCGGATAAACTTTCGCCTCAACTCGATGTACGAGCAGTAGTATATATGGATTTCTAAAAAATGTATGCAATATAATTTTGACGTATACATTAACTTCTTAATGTATTTTTTCTTATAACATATAGTTCATTTACTTTCTATTTTAAACGTCATTGTACTCGATGTTCATGCGCACCTACGTTTAAAATATCGATCGTTTTCATTGATCGGGGAGCCGAAAACTCATTTTTCATTATTACATTCGTCCCACCGAGACGCACTTTTGTTACTTCATTTTCTTCACTCATACTCAATAGATTTGTAGCGTTGATCAAACTCCGGGGTATATTTTCACTACATAATTTATTTTTTATTATGTGACTCAAGTACTCTCCATTTTAAACGTTATTGTACTCGATGTCGATGCACGCCTACGTTTAAAGTATCGATCGCTTTCATTGATCGAGTCGAAAATACATTTTTCATTATTACATTCGTTCAATCGGTTCGCACTTTCGTTACTTAATTTTCTTCACTCATACTCAATAGATTTGTAGCGTTGATCAAACTCCGGGGTATATATTCACTACATAATTTATTTTTTATTATGTGACTCAAGTACTTTCCATTTTAAACGTTATTGTCCTCGATGTCGATGCACGCCTACGTTCAAAGTATCGATCGTTTTCATTGATCGGGGAGCCGAAAACTCATTTTTCATTATTACACTCGTCCCACCGAGACGCACTTTCGTTATCTCTTTCACTTTCTTCGCTCAAGCTCGATAGACTCGTAGCGAGTCGCTTTCTCGCGGAGCTTCAACGCTGATCCTCGTATAACGACCTCCGACCGCTCCGATGCTTTCCGATACATCGAACGGCAATAACCATCGAGGGGAGGGCTGAATGGCGAAACGAATCGTATATCTCGACCGAGTCCCCGTATCGGGATTTCATAAGGCGCGAGAAATCACGCTCGTCGCGCGATAAAAGCGCGTTATGCGTGAACGGTCTTTCATAACGCGTTACCGTCGCGACGCGACGTCGTCGTTGAAATCGTTGCTCGATTGTGTCGCCAATCCGAGATCTCGTCGAATTGGCCCCCGATACGATCGATCAATAAATATTAATGAGAACATTAAAACGGCCTCGCCGTAGATGCCCTAAACGGACGATAATATGTCGACGCTATCAGCGCGGACGCCTCGACGAAGTGTTATCATTTTCACTATTTTCGGTAGAAAGTAGATTTGTATAAAATAATTCCGTCATTTTGTTAATTGACTCGTTACAAAACGATGATTCTGCATTTCGGTATTCGGAGATACTTCGATCACCTCGGACGCCTCGACGAAATGTTATCATTTTCACTATTTTCCGTAAATAGTTGATTTATATAAAATAATTCCATCATTTCGTTAATTGGCTCATAGCGATACCATGATTCTGTATTTCGATATTTGGAGAAATTTCTATCACCGCGGACGTCTCGACGAAATTTTATCATTTTCACTATTTTCCGTAAATAGTTGATTTATATAAAATAATTCCATCACTTCGTCAATTAGCTCATCGCGATACAATGATTCCGTATTTCGATATTTGGAGAAATTTCTATCACCGCGGACGTCTCGACGAAATTTTATCATTTTCACTATTTTCCGTAAATAGTTGATTTGTATAAAATAATTCCATCATTTCGTTAATTAACTCGCTACAATTATAATTATTTCGTATTTCGGTATTCGGAGATATTTCGATCACCGCGGACGTCTCGTCGAAATATTATCATTCTCACTATTTTCCGTACGTAGTTGATTTGTATAAAATAATTCCATCATTTCGTCAATTAACTCGCTACAATTACAATTATTTCGTATTTCGGTATTCGGAGAAATTTCGATCACCGCGGACGCCTCGACGAAATGTTATTCTCACTATTTTCCGTACGTAGTTGATTTGTATAAAATAATTCCATCATTTCGTCAATTAACTCGCTACAATTACAATTATTTCGTATTTCGGTATTCGGAGATATTTCGATCACCGCGGACGTCTCGACATGTTATCATTCTCACTATTTTCCGTAAATAGTTGATTTGTATAAAATAATTCCATCATTTCGTTAATTGGCTAAATTGATATTTTGCCGCAAATTGGACCTCCTTGATGTCGATCGTCCGACACGTAACTTTTCCTTTATTTTCTATTACTCGCCATGACGTCATCGCGATTATATTTTGCCAATCAGAAATCAGTCGCGCGTTACTCTTCGAGTCTTGTTTCAACATTGCTAGAAAACGCCCAATTATGCACCCGAGCACCTCTTACGGTAGCGCAACAAGGAGGCGTAATTACGCACGTAAATCACGCGACGCTCGTATCATACCAGATCGAATTGAGATCTCAGTCGGCGCTCCGGGCTCGGTAAGCGTGTAATACACGTAAGGAGCGATTGCGAAAACCCTGAAGTTCATTACTATGCGGAGGAAAGCGACAATCGATACTTATTATCGAACCATATATCACCGTATCGACATCGTGAATGTACATCGAGAATACAATTTCTTTCCTACAAGAAAATTATTTCCTTGAACGGAGTTGAAAAAAATATATATATATATATAGCCTAAAATAAAAAAAATATAGTATTCGTTACTATAATAATGCCGAATGTTTAACTCGGATGCATTGCAGAGAACACTTCATATCTTAAAATAATAAAGTAAGAAATCGATACCATACATTTTCTTTCTTGAAGGTGAAGTAAAACACGTCGCCGACGTTTGTTTTTATATTGACAGCTGGGTCGAATTATATTGGGTATTGTAATAAATGGCATACTCCACCTGTTGTTTTCGTACAATAATTATAAGGAAATCGAAGTAAAACTCCAGAAATCCTCTGGATTCTTGGTTTCTGAGGCCCTAATTGACTGCGGTGGGACCCTCTGCGCCATCTGTGATTTCCAGGTCAACTAAATTTTCACTCCGAGACCTCGTATTCCCATCGTTTTAGCATAGAAGCGCATACAACACTTTTTTTGCCTTTATCCCGTTCGAATACGAGTTTATCGATTACCAGAGTGTTCTACATTGTCGTAAAATTGTCCTGACCCTTTCGATTCTCACATCAGAGCCTTCGATAATTGTATATCGATCGAAATATGAGAGCTCGACGCCATTTTGGTTCTGATCTGGGCTGAGTTAAAAAATTGTTTTAAAAAATCCAAATGTTGAATGTGCCAGGACAATTCCTAGATGATCACGAGTAATGTGTCAAAGTTTCGGATAATTTGGTTCAATACCCTTAAAAAAAAAAATGTGTTTTATTAGAATCGACTGATTTGAGGGGAGTTTCACTTCACCTTAATGACGGAAAAAACCGACTTTGTGGGTCATCGGTCCCGGGACTTGGTGGAGTGCTTTCGTAAGTACTTTCCTGGCCGCGCAATTAGCATGTTAAGTAGGAATAGGGTTTCAGTTAGCCGATTAGCCGGTCTAATTCGCCGGCACCTCTCGGGCCCCATTGGTATTCCGCGCGGGTTCGACCTTCCTCCTTTTTTCGGGCCCTCCCCGGGCCTTATTTACGATCGAACCGGCGAAATGTTAATTCATATCGGGGTCGGATGTAAAATATAATCGCGAAGACACGCCCGTAAGTGCATATATACACGAGCAGTCGATGTATCGACGAGTTCGACCTCCGATGTCGGGGTCCCCGACATTACCGATATTTAGGGACCCTCGATCATTTTTTTCATATTTTACGGGGCCCACTCTTGCTATCCTTTTTTATAACTTAAGGCTCGGTACACGAATTAAAGGGAGAAGAAACGAGGCGTAACTTCGCCTACAAATTACGCTCGATGAAATATCGGGGCGAAGTGCGAGAATTCTTACACGGAGAACAAAAAAAAATTTCTATTAACTCTTTGAACGCGGAGCCATTTCGACATATGGGCGAAATTCCTTTGACCGTGCAGGCAATATTGGACCAAACGTCGGCCGCCTTTAGGCGCTCTTAGTTGCCAAAGGGTTAAACTTACAGTATGCAAAATGTAATTACATTATGTAAAATGTACAGACTTTATTCGGTGAAATAAGGACTGCAGATTATTTCCGTTAGCGTTACGATGAAGCTTTTGTTACACAAATCCGTAAAAATTACGGATTAATGTCTATTGCAATTACATGTAAGTGCAGAAATTATGAAAATGTTTCTGCTACTGTACATGTGAAAAAGTAACATTAACTTAATTAATCCGTTAATGGGGCAGTTGTTAACCGTATCGTGAACGACAATTGCCAACAGGTAGGCTTTTGTAACTTAAGACTCTTATTTTTCTCCGTGTAATGTCCATTGCTTTTAAGTGAAATTTTGGGCTTTCTGTATTTTGGCGTTACATAAAATACAGAATATTCCTTGACGATATATTGAAAAATTGCAGCTGCCCTGTTTCTTAGTTTCCATTTTTTTTTTCTTATGAAAATGAATGTTTAGTAACAAAGGGCTGTAAGCTGTCTTTGATACAAATTCTGTAGCAATATATAGGGATGTCAATGAAATAGAAAATTCACCAAATACATTCTTGATCCCAGTTTCAATTACAAAAATACTTCAAATTGCTCTGTAAAGAGTGGAAACCATTTTTACTAAATACGATAGTACATTCATTCGTTTAAAAACTAACGTCATATATGTTGCCGAATGTTAAGAACATTTTGCCCGACGTAATACATGTATATCTACTCCAAAACTTATATTTTCCCTCAAAATCATACATCTATAAAAAATCTCCACAATTTTCCATTTAATCTAACCAAATAGAAAAATTAAAATCTAAATGTAACCAAAAAAATAAGAAACTCTATTTGAAAACATTTTATTTGACGAGCGCTCGAAGTATGCTCATAGTACTTATTATCGTCATTGTTCTAATGCTCTGCAAATAAAATGTTAGTTTCTAATTTTTTTTTTTTTCATTTGGATGGATCAAATAGAAAAACGCGTAGATAGGTATCGAGTAGAAAAGGTTTATTTTATTATATTAACTTAATACAAATTTTACAAAATGGTTCCTAGCGACGTCATTTATATTGAGCATGCTTGGTTTATCTATTTCCTCTTTATCCATTCGCAGAATATTTCTTTTTAAACGAGATTGCCCTTTGATGGTACAGACAGTACCGATTGCAAGAATGACTACCTTAATGCGCCTGCGCGAATCGTTTCCTGACTTTCACGCGGACTCGTAAGTGATTCCAATATTCGTAACGCATTTCATCCCAGAAGTTGTAACGATGGTCGTAAAGCAGAGTACCATCTCCGGGCACCCTTTATTACTGGCAATCCTCGCGACGTATCTATACAATTTAACCAACCCATGCGATCTGCTCTTGAATGGCGAAAGCGGGACATTTTCGCAGGTCGGTCGAAATTTACCATCTCCGCTTCTTCCTCGACAGCTCTTTTTTCGTGTAAAACAGGCCTCGATCGACTTGGTCCCTCCGAAACGATGACACATAACTTGGCTCTGAAAAATGTACACCTATCCTATGCATAAAATTTCATTTTTCATCCGATATAAAAATTGTTCATACAAAAATGCATTATAGACATCAAGACCTTTAACCCATTGGCTACTAAGAGCGCCTAAAGGCGCCCAACGTTTGGTCCAATATTGCCTGCACGGTCAGAGGAATTTCGCCCATATGTCGAAATGGCTCCGTGTTGAAAAGGATATGAAAGAGTCACTCTACACATTTAACGCGTCAAAGTATATATAAAATTTTTCTCCAAACTGGGTGCATCGAGTCATTTGGAACTTCGGCACGTAATTATGGAGGCTCTAAGGAAGAACGTGGTGCTTATGAAATTTCACTTTTTTTTTTTAATATGTATTATATAAATTATTTTATTAGTTATAGTATATAAATTATTTTCTTTATCAAAATCGGGATCTCCCGAACACCAGGTTCCACCTTAGGGCCTCTATAATGGGATTCTGAAGTTTCCAAAGATTCAGTTTATCCAATGTGTTCATTCAGTATAAATATTATAACATTTTATGTATATAGAATGAACCTTGTATATCAACGAAGAGCTAATCACTCGGAAATCAGTGGCCTTCAATAATTGTGTATCGATCGAAATATGCGAACTCGACGCCGTTCTGGTTCTGGTCTGGGCTAAGTTGAAGAATTTTGTCTTGAAAAATCCAATTGTTGAATGTGTCAGGACTATTCTTGGATGATCACGATGTGTCAAAGTTTCGGGCAGTTTCTTCCAATACCCTTAAAAAAAGGTGTTGTATTCGAATCGACTGATTTGAGGGGGGTTTCACTTCACCTTAAATCGACCCACTGGTCGCGAATTCGGCAGGCCCGAGGTTGGGCGTCGGGGTCCCTTTAATGAAGTTTCTCACGAGAAAATTTATCTCAGCCGACTGGCCGTCTTTACGATCCTCCGGAGCCCCCTTAACGATCCATAAAGATCTAAGTTTGGTACCACTGCATTAAAAGGTTAATTCCCGAGTCCCGAGGTCGGGGGGACGTAAAGTAAATCCAGCTGAAAATGCGCACACCCACCTCCGAGGGTCCGCCATATTCCTTCGTCCCGGCCTCTTGGTCGCTCCCTCTTTTCTCGGCAAGCACGTAACGAATGACGATTTACCATGGGCTTCCAGGAAAACGGATGTCTCTACTCGCACATAAGATGGGGCGAGGCCTTCGTCGTGGTCTACAGCGTGACGTGCAAGCGCAGCTTCCAGGAGGCGAGGGGACTCCTGAAGCAGCTTGCCGATCTGCGGCTGCCATCCTACTTTACCGCCCTCTTGCTCGGCAACAAGCGAGATCTCGATCATGCACGGTGAGTATGTCGACCGTCGCCAACCCGTTTCATGGATATTGCCAGGAAAAAGAAAAGAAAGGGAGGAAACGTGTACTAAAAAGACGACCCGACGACGGGGCGAATTTGTTGGGCGCCTCCACCGTGGTCGGTATAAGGAGCTCTCCCATTCTGTGATCTTTTTTTTTTTTCTCGACAATGAGTCCTTGCCAAGTTGGCCAGAAGCAACACGGGGGACAGAATATAATATAATATATATAAATAAACTGACAGACAAAAAAATACGTTGTGTGCAGATTTGTCCGTGGTCCAATCAAATTTTGCACAAAAGATACTTCGAACGGGGCGAATTTGTTGGGCGCCTCCACCGTGGTCGGTATAAGGAGCTCTCCCATTCTGTGATTCTCTTTTTTTTTCTCGACAATGAGTCCTTGCCAAGTTGGCCAGAAGCAACACGGGGGACAGAATATAATATAAAATATAATATATATAAATAAACTGACAGAAAAAAAAAAACGTAGTGTGCAGATTTGTCCGTGGTCCAATCAATTTGTGCGCAAAAGATACTTCAGAAGTGGAGTCTTTATCAGGAATTAATGAATTGTAAGAAGATTGGATCGATTTGGTTTTTCCATTCATTCTTTCATAATCCGTAATCGCTCTATGCTCAGAAGAAATAAAGTTAAACGTTATCGTGGTTAAACATTAAGAACTGTAATACGGGCGCCAGTTCTCAAAGAGATACCAGAGATATTTATGCAACAGCAAAAAAGAGAAGAAATAGCTTTACAAATTGCAATGTTACTCTCCCCCTCTGTAGTTGTACAATAGCCTTCCGTACAACGCGGTTAATGTCACACGCTATATGAATTTGCGTTATAAGATATCGTGCCGTACGGGAATTTTCGCTCGTATATCGCGAAATATAAAAAGGCGCGTTGTAGGAAAATTTACGCGGTATATGAAAACAGTAATCGCAATATCTTTGGGATTTTACAAAAATTCCATTTGTAAGTACTCGCCTTAGACGGTAGTCTACTGTATATCGTATCCCTCTATGGACTGATGCCTATTGAACAACTCGTAGTGGTAATGTTTAACGCAATTTTTTTTTTCCTTTAAGTACCGAAACTTACCACTTCGCGTTCACGGCGCTAGGTTCCAACTCCGCCGACCGGCGTCTTTCCTGCCGGAGAAATCAGCCGATCGAAAAGCGATCCGATTTTTCCCGGCTGCCGAAAGCCGACTTCACTTTCCACCTTGCTCGGTAATAGGATCCGAGAGTTCCCTAGACGACGTTGCGTGTGCACCGCGCGTGCACCACGCGTGCACCGTAAGAGCGTACACGCGATGCGCTTCGTTTTGTCCCCCATTCGAGATCCGCGGCCCTTTCGACCCGTTTCCGAAATAGCGCATCATGGGTGTGTAGAAACGAAGCTTTAAGGCGAAACGAAAGTGCCATTTGAGGAGTCAATCGTTTATGAAACTTTCCTCCGAACTGGATACTCCATATCGTTGCAAATTTTGCCACGTGGATATGGAGGCCCTGAAGAAGGTGCCGTCGCCCATGAAATTTAATTATTTCGCAATTTTTTGTAAAGTTAAATCACCTTAAGGTGATATGAAAGTGGTTTTTGGAGAGTCAATTGTTTATGAAACTTTCCTCCGAACTGGATGCGCCGTATCGTTTTAAATTGTCCCTCGTGGATATGGAGGCCCTGTAGAAGGTGCCGACGCCTACGCAATTTCATTGTCTCGCAATTTTTTTATGACGTTAAATCACCTTAAGGTGATTTAAGGAAATGGTTTTTGGGGAGTCAATCGTTTATGAAACTTTTCTCGATATAATTGCAAACATTTATACCGTTGGTGCAGTTATTCCTGCAATAAGGGGTAAACATTTATCATCAACGTCGTCCTTTGCCCGAAGCGCAATTCTTTTTCCGTGCAGAAGTTTAAGAGCGATTTTCCACGATGAAGCTCACAACTAAAAATAATTTAATGTGGCAATTAAAAAATCAACAGACACCGCATATCGAGGTGCAATTCTTTCTCCGTGCAGAGATTAAAGAGCGAATTTCCACGATGCTGCTCACCGCTAAGAAACTTAATACGGCAATGAAAAAAAAAAAAAAAAAAAACGAAGAAACACCGCGCCTCGAAACAGAGTAAAGATGTAGGAAGTGCTGCCAATTGAGTGCTCGAAATATATAAAAGCCTCTTCGGGGCCCTCTTCGAGGCGACGCCGAGAAACCCGAAACGGGTCGTCGCGGCGCCAGGAATCGGCACGGCCTCACCGCCGTCGTGCGTGTCGTCGAGGTACAAAACCTCGGTACAACCTCGGTACAACCTCCGTACAACCGGACCCCGTCACACCCGGCAGTGGTCGGTACGAGTCCGCTCACCTAGAAACCGTTTCACGCGATCCACTCGATCGTCTTACTCTTACACCCGTGCTCTCGTGCCCGACTCGATCGAGTCCTAATGCGAACGCTTACCGGATGCATTCCGATCGATCGGCTCGATCGATCGACTGGACACGCCGATCGCGAGAGAGCGATCCAGAGCTTGCAGGGGCTTTCGAGGTAACCGCGATTCGGCTCCGATTCTGCTCCGATTTTGCTCCGATTTTGCTCCGATTTTGCTCCGATTTTGCTCCTATGCACACCGCTGGAAGAGATGCAGCTCCTGCAAGGTGCAGCTTTGCAGCCAGGGGTACCGGATCCCACCCACGAAAATGTGGAATCACCCTCTAGAAATTATCGTACACTTTCAGAGGATATGAAAGAGTCAGCCTGTATATATCTGAGAAGATCCCACGCACAAAAATGATGGACCACCCTCAAGAATTTATCGTACATTTTAATAGGATATGAAAGAGTCAGCCTGTATATATCTGAGAAGTCAAATCGTCGGGGAAAGTATTCTCCAAATAGGGCGTACCGATTCGTTAAAAATTTTCCCACGGGTATATGGAGGCCTTAAAGTACTTGCAACTCATGAAATTTCAATTTTCATCGAAAATTTATTTACTTATCATGGACTAGAACCAGCGTGGCGTGGTCCGTGAATATATGTATGTATATGTTCCATGAATTGATTACAGCTGTTTTTAACAGTGATAATAAAAGTCGGTTGTATTTTTTGGTTCTTTAATATTCAATGGGAAAACGATCCGAGCTTGTAACATTTTAGGGGGGGATTCGTGAGGACATTTTGCAGATCGTTAGGGGATAAATAATAATTTGCAAATTCTGGGCAGCGACGAGGAGAAAGTAGTTCCAGATCGGCAACTCTCCCCTGTCCACGCGGTGATAAGAAAAATGTAATTGCATCTAACTTCTAATCCGGCGAATGAAAAAATAGTCACCTATAGTAGTACTACTCGGTACAAGTTGCATTTAACTCGAAGGAGATAAAACGACGCGTTAAATAAACAGGATGCCAATGGAAAAAAACGTCTCAATTGACTCCGATTTCCATCGGACTTATTCCTTATTTCCGAGTCGGTCGAGTAAGTTGCGTCATCACCTAACCTCACAAATTTAGCTCAAATCCTACAAATCTCAGAACGTTTTTTTTTTTTTTATACATAAAAAGAGTAATTTTCAGGATTCATATTTTCATTTACTTAACTAAAAACCTTCGGTGTATCTTGTATATAAATGGAATTAATCTTGGAACCACATTCTTTACAAGAGAACTGCAAATTTCCAACGTTCAAATTCCTGGGAGTTTAGACAAACACCTTCGTTCGTGCGGATTTACTTTTGCCTTCTTGGTTTTGATTGGTTACAAAAAGAGATTCTTTTTATTTTATTAGATTATAGGAAATGAGAGGTTATGAAGAAATTCCCTGTAAATCCTGAAATTTGCTCTTGGTCCATTGTCGCAACGTAGCATCCTAATCGCGCCGAGGAAAGGATGCTGTAGATTTATTTTCGCCTTCCTGGTTTTAAGTAGTTACAAGAAGAGATTCTCTTTATTTTATTAGATTATAAGAAATGAGAGATTATCAAGAAATTCCCTGTAAATCCTGAAATTTGCTCTTGGTCCATTGTCGCGACGAGGCGTCCCAATCGCGCCGAGGAAGGGATGCTGTGGATTTATTTTCGCCTTCTTGGTTTTGAGTGGTTAGAAGAAGAGATTCTCATTATTTTATCTGATTATAGAATATGAGAAATTATCAAGAAATTCCCTGTAATCCCGAAAATAGATCTAGGCCCATTGTCGTCGCGACGAGGCGCGTTAATCGCGCCGAGGAAGGGATGCTGCGGATTTATTTTCGCCTCCTTGGGTTTCGATTGGTTACAAGAAGAGGAACCTAAGGTCACCTGGCGCCGTTTGAGCTCCACGAAGACCCCATTTCGGACGATCCTCTTTATTTTATTAGATGATAGAAAATGAGAGATTATCAAGAAATTCCCTGTAAATCCCAGGAATAGATCTGGGTCCATTGTTGTCGCGACGAAGAAGGGATACTGCGGATTTATTTTCGCCTCCTTGGTTTTCGATTGGTTACAAGAAGAGAACCCTAAGGTCACCTGGCGCCGGTCGGGCACCACGGAGATCCCATTTCGGACGATCGTCGAGTTTCCTCGACCTCGTGTCGCGCGGAATGCGGTTCCGCTCGGCGGCGGGGGACGCGTTTAAATCGATGTTGCCGTGTCCCGAGTCTCTTTCTTCGGCTCTAAAAATAAACCGCCGATTCGGAATCGCCTTAACGATCCCTGGGGACCTTTGCCTCTCGACTTCCCTCGATCGGGAGAGTCCTCGAGAGAAGCTGTCGTCATCCTCGCCGATTCCGCCCCAGGGGGTCATTGGGAGCCAATTCCCCGCAAGTCACATTACGATATTCCTCTTTGAGTACTCGCGATGCTAGGTTCCTCTTCTTTTCTTTGCGTTCCGCAAATTTTTACGGTCTTCTCAATGTTTCTTCTCCAGGATATGGAGATGAAGTCGATCCGCGGGGAATTAAAATTCAGTCCTCGGCAGAGTGTGGAAATTAAATTTCTGAAACTGTGGTTCTTTACATGTGTTCTTAACGTATCTTTTTGCATGTTTTATATATATTTATATGTTATACAGATTGTCCGTATTTCTTCTCCAGGATATGGATACGGAGAAGTCGATCCGCGGGGGATAAAAATTCAGTCCCCGGCAGGATGTGGAAATTACATTTTTTTAAGTATGGTTCTTTACATGTGTTCTTGACGTATCTTTTCGCATGTTTTTNGACGGCACCTTCGAGGGGTGTAGCCCGCCCACGCATTGGACATGATGCCTCGGAAATCATCTGATTCGACTGCCAAGGTAAAGGACGAGATGGGGAATACAAAGGAGATATGACAGAAAAATAAGCCCTAAAATGTCGAGTACACTTTCCCACGCGAAAGTATGGTTCTTTACATGTGTTCTTGACGTATCTTTTCGCATGTTTTTTTTTTTTTTTTTTTAATATATTTGTATGTTATACAGATTGTCATCTCCGTATTTCTTCTTCAGTATATGGAGAAGTCGATCCGCGGGGGATAAAAATTCAGTCCCCGGCAGGTTTTTTTTTTTGTATATATATATGTCTTGAAATTCTACACAGTGATTCAAGTGTTTAGGGTACCAGATATATACAATACGTTATAAATTTACAACAAATAATTATGGAGGCCCTAAGGAATAACGCGGCGCTCATGAAATTTCTTTTTCGAAAAAGATGTACTTATTTCGAACAAGAAACAAAAGAAGATTTATTTCTTTTCGAAAAATGAAATTTCGCGGGCAGCGCGTCCTTCCTTAGATCCTTCATAATCACGTGTTAAAGTCTTAGATAACCTGGTGCACCCAGTTTGGAGAAAAGTCATATAAATATTTGAACGTTCCGATATATATGCAATGATCCTTTCATACCACCTTAATTATCGCCTGGAGATTTGGAAGATCGATTCCCGATCTCGATCCGGCCCCCTCGGATAAATCGACCGTGCCGAGTGTCGATTGCTCGCAACAAGGTTGCTCCTTTCCGTCCCCCGATTTCGGTGAGCCCTTGATATCACTTTGTTCTTTTCCTTTTTATCGATACCCAATCGTTATCGAGTTTCGCCTTCGAGTGGCCGCGCTAGGGCGATGGAAACCGGATCCTTGGACGATGCCGCTTCGGCAGGACAGTTTTTTCCAGTTTTTCGTCCCCCTTCCTATTGGCCGAGTCGCAAACTCGTTTGGTTTCCTGCACTGGTTCGCGATCGAACTTGTGTGGGTCGATTTCGAAAGCCGGAAACGCACAGTCGGCGCAGAAGAGGACGAGGACGAGGACGAGGTTTCAGGAGTAGGTGGACGATGCGGAGGTCGCCCGTCCTGCGAGATGTCGAGATATGAAACGCGAGATATCGAGAGCGGCTCTCTAATTTTCATAAAGAGGTTCGAGGAAAATTTCAATTTTTTTTTTCGAAATTTCCATTCAATTTCTTTTTATCCGGAGACTGGAAAGAGAAGTACTTTGCCTCTTTCTTTCTGGGTGAATGCGCTTGGTCCGATTTTAGAAGTCGGACTGGGGCAGGTTGTCGAAGAAAAGGACGAAATAGGGAATAGGGAAGTAGATACCGGATATGAAATTCACAGAGGGGATGGCGAATCCCAAGATGGGGTCTGCTATCGTTTACGTGAGTTGATAAAGCCAAAAGCACGGGAATTTACTACATCTTTCTCGTAAAAGCATAACGTAGTATCAGTTCCATTCAATGGGGGTTTACTCGGTTATTTTATTTCCAAAGTCAAAGGAAATGGACGAGGCGGAAGCACTTATCCATCAGAAATATTAAAATGCAAACTACAGATATTATCCATATTTTTTCTGGGCGAGAATTCGATGGTTTTAATATTTGTTTTCTCAATTCAAAACCGCTCGGCCTGATATCGGAAATCGGAGACGTCTGATGATACTGCCAAAGTAAAGGACGACGTGGGGAATACAAAAGGGACAAGACAGAAAAATTTGCTATGAAATGTCGAGTACACTTTCCCATACAAAATACTATGATCCAAGTTACAACAGCTTCAAATTAATTTAAACAATTACTCGAATGCTTTATCATCCGTCTTTGAAACGCGAGCCCGCTCGGCTCGATATCGGAAATCGAACACGTCTGATGATACTGCCAAAGTAAAGGACGACGTGGGGAATACAAAAGGGACAAGACAGAAAAATTTGCTATGAAATGTCGTGTACACTTTCCCATACAAAATTCTAAGATTGAAGTTACAACAGCTTCAAATTATTGTAATTTAAACAACGACTCGAATACTTTACCATTCGTCTTTGCAACGCGAGCCCGCTCGGCTCGATATCGGAAATCGGACACGTCTGATGATAATGGCAAGGTAAAGGACGAGGTGGGGAATACAAAAGGGACAAGAAAGAAGAATAAGCCCTAAAATGTCGAGTACACTTTCCCACACAAAATTCTATGATCCAAGTTACAAAAGTCTCAAATTTAATTAAACGACTCGAATGTTTCACGATACATCTTTGCAACGCGAACCTGCTCGGCTTGATATCGGAAATCGAACATGTTTGACGATAACGGCAAGGTAAAGGACGAGGTGAGGAATACAAAAAGGACAAGACGGAAAATAAACCCTAAAATGTCGAGTATACTTCCCCATACAAAATTCTATGATCCAAGTTACAAAAGTCTCAAATTTAATTAAACAACAACTCGAATGTTTCACCATCCATCTTTGAAACGCGAGCCCGCTCGGTTCGATATCGGAAATCGGACACATCTGATTCGACTGCCAAGGTAAAGGACGAGATGGGGAATACAAAGGAGATATGACAGAAAAATAAGCCGTGAAATGTCGAGTACACTTTCCCATACAAAATTCTATGATCCAAGTTACAAAAGTCTCAAATTTAATTAAACAACTCGAATGTTTCACCCTCCGTCTTTGCAACGCGAGCCCGCTCGGCTCGATATCGGAAATCGGACACGTCTGATGATAAAGGCAAGGTAAAGGACGAGGTGGGGAACACAAAAGGGACAAGACAGAAAAATGAGCCCTAAAATGTCGAGTACACTTTCCCACACGAAATTCTATGATCCAAGTTACAAAAGTCTCAAATTTAATTAAACAACTACTCGGCTCGATATCGGAAATCGGACACATCTGATTCGACTGCCAAGGTAAAGGACGAGATGGGGAATACAAAGGAGATATGACAGAAAAATAAACCCTAAAATGTCGAGTACACTTTCCCACGCGAAATTCTATGATCCAAGTTACAAAAGTCTCAAATTTAATTAAACAACTACTCGGCTCGATATCGGAAATCGGACACATCTGATTCGACTGCCAAGGTAAAGGACGAGATGGGGAATACAAAAGAGATATGACAGAAAAATAAGCCCTAAAATGTCGAGTACACTTTCCCATACAAAATTCTATGATCCAAATTACAAAAGTCTCATTTAATTAAACAACTCGAATGTTTCACCCTCCGTCTTTGCAACGCGAGCCCGCTCGGCTCGATATCGGAAATCGGACATATCCGTGAACACCGGCGAGATAAAGGACGAGAAAGAGGACGAGGCTCCGGAGTGGGTGGAGGATGAAGAGATCGCCGGCACTCGAGCACTCAAACAAGATGTTAACGTCCAATCGAGTTACTCGCTTTCGTTCGATCCCTCGCCTCGTTCTTGTCCGGCGTGTCCCGATCTCGCGGGATCTCCGTCGTCCCTCGGAAGAGGAGCGAAGAATGGAAGAGGAAGAGGAAGAGGGAGAGAGGGTAAGAGCCCGAAAGAAAAGGTGGACGACACGAGAGATGCAGAAGTGGGCGACGTAGGAGACGAAAGAAGGGCCAGGGCGAGGCGGCCAGAGAGAGAGAGACGCCGATATGGGGATATCGAGAGGAGGAAGAGAGAGACGAGATAAGAACCGGCAACCAGTTTGGCGGCGATAAAAGTGCGGTTTCGCGAGGTGCGCGTTCGCCGCGTTGAAATTTCAAGATCCCTGCCAATGATAAGTTTATTAATATGCGATTTACGCCGGATACGCACTACCGGCAATAACTCGTCCGATCGCGAGTCACCTGAGTGGTTTCGCGAGGGGATCCTCTTCTCTGATCTTTATGAACTCCATTTCGCCGACAGGGAACGGCTACCGGTGGCCACGTCCCGAGGGATGCGAATGCCATGCCGCTGTTTCTTTTTTTTTGCCCCGCCGAAGGCACTTTGATTGTACCATTAAGGGGATATGAAAGTGGCATCCGAGGGGTCGATCGTTTATGAAACATTTCTTCCTTTCTTTCTTTTTTTTTTCCCCACTATCTTCCGCTAATATGGAGGTCTTGAGGAAGATCTTGACACCTGTGGGGTATCAATTATGTTGGCTTGAAACCCAAAAGTTGTTTGGAATTTTTTTTATTTTTATAACGGAAGAAATAATAAATTCATGGATATCAAGAGCTGGTTCGCGGCCTTCGTATTCATGTGAGGAATTTTCAAACGATTTGGTACACCTGACTTGATAAAAGGTTTTATAGACGAGACCTCACGGACGCCGCTTTCATATCACCTTAAGTGTTTACGGAACATTTTATACAGAAATTATTCTAGATTTTTTTTCGACTTTTCCTACAGAACATTTTTTCTATGTAAATTCGGAACTTGGAACCGAGCGCGTTTGTTTTTAATGTCTATGCAAAGGAAAAGCAAGGAGCAAAGCTATTAACAATTAAAACGAACTGGACCCTTTTATTGTTACATTCCACGGAAGTTCCGGAAAACCTTTATTTTATTTTATGGGATTTGTATATTCTCCCCGATAGTTCTTAACGATGGTAGACTTTGTCGATAGGAAAAACGTTTTAGATAATAAATATATACAAAGCGCTTCATCCTTAGGGTTACGACGATAAAAATCCTTAGATTTTTACAATTATCATTTGCCTAGGGAAAACTTATTGTAACGTCTCAGAAAAAAAAAAAACATCGTTAATGTTGCAGGAAACGGTACTGTTCAAATTTTTATCAATTACATAACATTCTGTCGCTTGTAATATTCTGTCTTCATTATTTTACAGTCATGAACACGTAGATGGGAGATGTGTAATTCTTATTTTCTTTCAGGCCAATTGTTAGTAATTTTCGGTAATTTGAACATATTGTTGCAAACAGGACTTTAATATTTGGTTCATACGCTGATCTGAATACAGCGACCGAAAATAGTTGTTGTGTTTTTTCTTCGTTTTCTTGGACGCACGGCTAAATAGTTCGGATTCCAAAACTGTTTCCAACGTAAAGCTAAACTGGTCGACCAGCTGTTTTAGGAATCCATCCTCCTATCTTTTCCCCGGCATTCTTGAGCTTTTTCTTGTTTTATCTACGTCGATTAAAGGCGACAAATTGCAGTGAGCTATGTCGACGCTTGTCTAAACAACGAAAATGGATCGCTCTGGAAGAAAATGAAAAAATTACTAAATTTGAATGAATTCACTTACATTCATCATTCAAGGTTTTTACAAAACTCAGTATACTCTTATTTGTTAAATTTACAACACTGCTATTTATTAAACTTAATTACTCAAATTTATCCTGGCTAAATTGTTGAATTCGAATAAAGCGTTCCGTCATAATCGTCAAGAGAATAAAACAATTTCATCGCGTTTTTGGGAACAAATTTTGGGATCGAAACAACGAAAATAGATCGCTCTGGGAAAAAATGAAAAAATGATTAAAACCGAATGAATACACTTACATTCATCATTTAAGGTTTTTAATAAACTCGGTATACTCTTATTTGTTAAATTTACAACACTGCTATTTATTAAACTTATTTACTCAAATTTATCCTGGCTAAATTGTTGAATTCGAATAAAGCGTTCGGTCGTAATCGTCAAGAGAATATGAAAATTCCCTCGCGTTTTTGGGAAAATAAAATAATTCCCTCTATGCACCGAAAATGTGTACTTAATGATACTTAATGTTCTCATTTATTCGAGATATTTTTCTTATCAATATTATTTATTCGAATGCAGTCTCTAAACGCGAATTACAACTGGGAAAATTCCTTCACGTACATCTGAGATGGATTGATACATCGATCACCTGTATTCGGTCGTACAATAAATATTGATACTCTTTCGGATATTACCGAAATTTGTTTGGAATTCCTGAGGGATTGTAGTTTACGACCACGTGACAGAACTGCATAACCGTTTCTCGAGTGTCGCCCAAGTTAAATGAAAAACAATGATGGCACTTGTCCAAAGAAGTCACTCACACTTGCTGCATCCAAAGATAGTTTGTTCATCCGATCCAAGATTCGGTGCCAAAGGGTGATAATGCACCTACGTACCTACTCTCTGTGAACGGTACAAATGGCAGTGTTGATAAAAATCGTGAATTCGTGATAAAAAAAAATAATGGTCTCATATCAGAGCCTTCAATATTTGTATTGTGTTGTATATTAATCGAAATATGAGAACTCAACGCCATTTCGGTACTGGTCTGAACTAACTTAACAAATTTTTGTTGAAAAATTGAAATTTTTAATGTGTCAGGACTATTCTTAGATGATCACGAGTCATGCGTCAAAGTTTCGGACAGTTTGCTCCAGTAGACTTGAAAAAAGGTGTTTTATTCGAATGGACTGATTTGAGGGGGGTTTTATTTCACCTTAACGACTCGACCCGCGCATGCGCGTGCACCCATGTGCATCCGCGTGCACTCGTATGCAGCCGTGGGCACGCGCGTCGGTTGTTGCACGCGAGTGCGGGTGGAGGGGCGCAAAAGGACGGCACCTTCGAGGGGTGTAGCCCGCCCACGCATTGGACATGATGCCTCGGAAATCGCGTGTACTTGGGAATTTAATTGCAACTATAAACATGCGCCGGTATAGTGCGTTAAAATACGAGCTTTCGCTAGAGCCCCCACGAGTCCTGATTGCAACGACGAGGGTGTCCTCTCTCTCTTCTTGCTTCGCTGCTCTTCGAGATGAAGACGTCTCTTCCTCTTAACCTAACCTAGACATAAAACGCCTTTGTAAATTTTTTAAATTGTTCAGCGGCCTTAACCGAGCAAAAAGTTACTCCTTTCTTTCTCTTTCCGGGCGATATTAATTGCTTGCGGCAATTTAAGTTATTCCGAAGGAACTTCTCGGCAACACCGAAATTGAATTGGTAGGCATCGTTGTTGTTCGAGGGGCTATTCTCTCGAAAATCAGTGAAAACTATTTTTTTTTTCTTTGCCTTTGATTTCATACGATAACCAATGATCTTTGATTTCATATGATAACCAATGATCTTTGATTTCATATGATAAACAATATGATTCGGTAACAAGTGACGTTCGGCCTTAAAACTGTGACAACGTTTCGATGATTTCCAACGATTTCCAGTGATTTCTCCTCGCAGTTTCTAGCTGATTTCCATGTAATTTTGTGCATTAAAAATGCATGATTTCCTGAGTGAATAAGACCTCTGAAACGCTGCAATTGTTTATCAGTCGTGTATGAGATAAGTTTATCTGTACACGTGCGGAAAAATATTGCGACGTTGCATGTACTGAACTTTGTTTCATATTTAAGTATTTTTGGCTCGTCATTGTGTCCTGCAGATATGAGTTCCAAATGAGGACTCATACGCAACACCCTCATTAGTCATTTGTCATATTTGACGAGGGAAATTTCATGCAAATTTCGCATCACTTTGTCTATCTGGGATAACTCATAGATAGGGCGCCTTCATAATCATTAACATCATCGAGGTAACCGTTTCGACTCTGGTCTCCCTGTATCCCTCCTACCCCTTCTCCCGTCATTTTTGCATGTACTTAACTTTGTTTCATATTTAAGTAGTTTCGGTTCGGCATTGTGTCCTGCAGATATGAGTTCCGAACGAGGCCTCATAAGCAACACCCTCGTGACTCATTTCATGATCTTTGGCGCGACAAATTTCATGCAAATTTTTGCATCGCTTTGTCTATCTGGGATTTCTATAGTACAAGCAAAATTTCATTATCAATGCCATTCTTTGCCAAAAGTACAAATGCCATTTCTTTTTCTGATGTTTTCAACGTTACTCCTAGTTCTAAACACCCCGGTTACCGTTTTGTTGCAGAGAGGTGTGCGTGGACGAGGGCCAGCAGCTATCCCTGGCGCACGGCTGCCAGTTCTACGAGGTGAGCGCAGCGGAGAGTCCCGCGGGAGCCGCCCTGGCTTTCCAGGCGCTCCTGCGGGAGGCGCGCTCGGTCCAGCTCCTGCGCGCCCTGCCGATCCGCCGGAAGCTGGGGGTCCACTCCGTCTCCAGGGTCCTGGGCACCATCTTCGGCAAGAACACCACCAAGGACCGGAAAAAAAGGCCCTCGCTCAGCATATGACGCCTCCTCTGCGCGCTCCTCCTCGGGGGTCGTGACGATCCCGGCAACAGGACCGACATCGTGGTCCTGCGCAGCAACGTGCACTCCGATCGCTGATCGCCGATCGGTCCGACACGAGGATCACCCCGAAGAGGAGCGCGCCGAAGAGGACCCGACCGGCCAGATTCGGCAGGACCCTCTTCGACCCCGAACCCTCCAGGTTGGACCACTTCCTGGCTGGCTGGAACCCACAACCGGCGCTCCAGGGGTGTCAGAGTGCGTCACTGGTGAACGGAACTAATCTCTCGCTTGGGGAGAAACGAACGCTTTCCCTTTAGCGCCGAACTACTCGAGTAGCTCGATGGGACTGTCATCTCGCGCCACTTCGCGTTGACATTCCACGATGGACCAACGTCATCATCTCGAGGTGGAACTTCGAACCCCTCGTGGCACTTCGATGGTCGAAGTGGTCGCGCGATTCCGATGTATATACGGTTGACGAGTTTGGCGAGGAGTTGGCCATTCGGCCGATTCGCTGGATGAAGATGATGGTCGTCCTCGAAGGACTCATCGCTGATCGTTAAGGGACTCCGTGATCCCTCGATGTTGCGAATCTATACCGCTTCTCTGATTCTCTGCACGATAGCGGCGGTGCCATCGAAATGGGATTTCTTGGGAGAGTCTTTTCAAAACCCATGAACAGGGTGATGTGGTGGGCACGAGGGTCTTCTCTGCTGGAGCGATGGGGGTTGCCAGTAGACGATGAGAAGGCATTCGGGTTCATGAGTGTACCGGACATTCTGGAGGATGTAACTACATCTTGTTTGTCACCAGGAGGAACCCTAATCCCTTTTGAGAAATGCGTATCGAAGGATCCAAGTGAATCCTGATGGTACAAAACACATCCTTGTCCAAAGTCTCAGGGTGGGCGATTCCTTTTTCACTGCTCAGTATTTCCGAAAATGTTCCTGGGAAGGACCTAAACGCATTCAAATTCAAAATCGTAGCACATTTTTGGATGGGAAGGCATCCAATGAGTGTACCGAATATGTTAGAGAATGGAACTATATCCTATTCGTCACCAGGAGGGACACCAATCCCTTTTGAGAAATGCGTCTCGAAAGATCCAAGTGAGTCCTGATGATACAAAACACATCCTTGTCCAAAGTCCCAGGATGGACGATTCCTTTTTCACTCCTCAGTATTTCCGAAAATGTTCCTGGGAAGGATCTAAACGCATTCAAATTCAAAACCGTAGCCCATTTTTTACCGGACTCTCTGGATGAAACGCAAACATAACTTTAAACCAATCCTGACCTCACCTTTATTGGAAGCTTTCCACATTCCCTACACAATGTTTGACTCACAAATACCAGCTTTATAAATTATGACTCTCTCGGAATTCTCCTCGTGGGTGCAAATTTCGCGTTGGTGGTGAATGGGGCGTTTCTTTAGATTCGTCCTGGTGATGGTCCAGGATCTTTGTACAGATCCGAGAGATCCCCAGACGTTGGCATCGCCGCAGCTAAGAGGGTCGCGCTGCCAGTCCTTCGAGAAAGAGACTTTTGACAGTTGTCAAATGACGGAATTACGAAGATGCTCCTAATATTGAGCCGCAGCTGATCGATCCGCTACAATGACTGGCCTCTCGTGTGCAATTACACTGTTAAAAATATCCTTTCGAAATACAATATACAAGTAGTAGACATTTCCTCAACGCACAATATTTCGAAATTTCGTACACTGAGAAAAAGTATTATTTAACCGAAACAAATATATATATCGTTGCCTGAATCATATATAATTGCAAGAAACAATTATTTTGTCGAGAAGAAAAATCATATTGTTGATTCAAACGAATTTTGTTTACTCTTCCTGACATTCCATTTGACGTATTCTGTTGTAGCAACGCATATTTCTTTCAGTCAAGTACCTATTTTTTCTCAGGGTATATACAATCGTTTTTGGAATTTTAGCATCTGAGCATACTAATTTCAAAAGACACGTATACCAAATTTCGAAATCTCTTGTAAACTAATTTTCAATCACATCTATAAGAATTAACAGGCAATTTTGAAGAAAGGTATACATACTAGTGTGACTGTCATAAGACATGTATACAAAAACTCGGATACTTTCGTGTTCTAATTTTCTACCAATTACCCGTAAACAATTACAAACATTTCGAGATAAAAGAAATTGTTGATGTATTAACAGTTGCCTCAGTTAACTATTTTCTTCAAAATTTTCAATGCCGCGGCAGAAGCGCTCACCTAGAAATGGCGTTCCTTCAATTATTATTTATCCTTCTAATATTTCTTCTATTACTTCTGGCCTGTTCGAAAGGGTTCGAGATATCAAATGATTTTTAACAGTGTGGGACTTGGTGGGATCATTTTCTTACGTGCAAAGTGATTCCTCCAGGAGGCCTCGGAGGGAACCGCGAGGAGTCTCGCGTGCAGACTTCTCCGTTTATTCGTATCGTACAAGCCAAATATGAAAGATAGCTATGAGGTGTATTTAAGACTTACGCGTCGTCTTATACGTACCGTTGGGTCATACAGGGCTGCGTGTCAAGTGGGTTATGCGTGCGTGGGACTTATGGTGGGACTCTGGACGTGTACCTTGCGAAAAGTCCTGGTCCGAGATCTCGACGACGCACGCGAAGAATTCGATTTCGCTCGTATTAGCAAACCACGTCTTGCACCCAGAGTAAAAAAGTCACTTTTCAGGAAAACCAATATTAATTCCTTGAAAAAAAAAAAAAAAATAATGAAAATCATTAGATCGTGCCATTTGAGCTGATTTAAGTCATGATTGAAATCACCGATTTCAATCAACTGACTAATTTTTTTTTTTATATTTAATGCACTGATTTAGTTGCTTTTTGAGTGCCTGCTCTGTGTATTTCTAATAATTAAATGTACATGCCTGTGTAAAGATTAATTTTTTTTATCAACAATTTTACGGATGAGACAACGCACAAAAAATTAAAATTGATCTGACTAATTTCTTTTTTATATTTAATGTACTGATTTAGTTGTTTTTTGAGTGCCTGCTCTGTGTATTTCTAATAATTAAATGTACATTCCTGTGTAAAGATTTTTTTTTTATCAACAATTCTACGGATGAGAAAACGCACAAAAAATGAAAATTATCGGATCGTCCCTCGTACACTCTCGAATTGAGGATACAAATTATGAGAATTTTTTAGTTTTATTGATTTAACCTTTTGAAAACGGAGAGTTTATTTAAATGATTAAGGTATTTAAAGAAAATTCAGATGTTATCGTGATTTTTAAAGAGTCCGCAACTTTTGTGATCAGTGCTGTACAGTGCTAAAGTTATTTATAAAATTCATACACTTTAAATATATAAGATTGTAGTAAGATGATACATTTCATGACTTAAAAAGTGGATTAGTATACACTTATCGTGAATTTCTAAATAAATTTACAGTTGTACGGTGTCACGTTGCAACTTCATGAAATTGTGGAGGAAAGTGACGACAGTAATGAGCTAAATTTGCAACAAATGCAATGAAGTTTATTTGAAAATGCCAGAAAATTTACAGTATTTTTTTTCAACAGTTTATATACATGACGTCCTTTACGCAACACCGTTTTCACTTGATATTGATTTGCCATCATTTCGGTTGCAACGCTGATGATTCCTACAAAATGAATTTCACCGGGACCAAGAAATTTCTTTAGGAAGAAACATTTAAATTGTTGCGAATAATTAATTTTTGTTTATTCTAGAATGTTACTTTTTTACTCCGTGCAAGAGCAAACAACGACTCGTGATTTAATAATGTCGGGATACTTTTTCGAAAAGCGTCATCTTAATGATGTTTGCTCCCGTTAATAGGATTCACACGATTCCGTGCGTGGGTAATAGTCGATGCGAGCGTTACTTTATGGTTCGCAGATATCGTGTACATAGAACTAGAAGATACGCGACACAGGGTCGGATGAGAATTTGCGATGATCTGAAAATCGAGTCCCGGTACTTATCCAAATGACTAGTTTTATCGTAGGTCTGGAATGCGGAACATTTTTGAGGAAGATTGTGGAGATTCGAGGGTCCGACAGGTAGTTGCTTATCAAGTCCTACAGATCATACATAAGATTTAATAAGAGTATAAGCGTGAAAACAGAAATCAAAGATCTAAACCGAATATAATGAGTCAAACATTCGATTGGGTTCGGACGATTGTCTAATATTCACGTCTTATGTCCTTACAGAGTCTAATGTGTAATGGTCTCAATTTCCGTCTGAACGTATGGGCGATATTCCTACGTCCATGTTACGGGACTATCGACCTTAAATGCTTTCACAGTTTCCTCGGCCAGAACTAACCAATCAAATTACCCTTACACCGAGATTTAAAATTTTCTGCAGTTTGATTAATCAGCCCTTGCTGTTATACTTCATGCCGGTTGCACCAACACTCGAGTTAAAATCCTTAATCAAGAATTCCCTACTTAGCGCCTGATCAGAGAAGAATTAATCCCCTGATTTCAGGTGGTTAGTTAACAACGGATCTTAATCTCCGGTTAGCTTAATCGGTGCAATGCGTTTCATTGCTCCGAGATTAACTAATTATGGTTGAGTATTTTCACTCTAATCACAGTTGGTGCAACTGAGGATTACTGTTACTCGGGGAATCTGTGAAGGCCTTAGCCTTCATCTCAACGTAAAGGCGATATTCCCATGCCCTTGTCATGGGATTATCGACCTAAAGTCTGGCCCACGCATTATGCCTTACCTCCGACGTCCAGAAAGAAAAGGAAGCGCAAAATCTACGTCGTGGACTAGGTTTTTCGGAAAATCGGATCAAACTAGAGTGCATTCTCGAAGTTCCAGTGGGGTCAGGTTAAGGACCCACCAACACCAGTAACCCGAAAATCAAAAAGAACTCTCAAAGACTCGGTTACCACGAGACCGCGAGATATATACCAGGATCTCTCGGATAAACTTTCGGTCGAGGGGCTCACTCGAAAATCGGGGAAAACGATTGCCGTCTTTAACCCTTTGGCTGCTAACAGCGCCTAAAGGCGTCCAACATTTGGTCCAGTATTGCGTGCACGCTTTCATGAATTTCGCCCATATGTCGAAAGAGCTCCGCAGGATTAAGAACCGATTGCCTTTTGATTTCATATGGTAAACAATGCGATTTCGTAACAAGGGACGTTCGGCCTTAAAAATTGTGGTGTGTTAGATAATTCCCAACGACTTCCAGCTGATGTCCACGTGATTTAAATCGTTGAAATCCATGATTTTCTGAGTGAATACCCCCCCTCGGTCCACCCACCCCAGACATTTAGGCTGTGAAACGTGTCGCGAATCCTCCGAGAGAACATGTTCATCTGAAACGCGAAAGGCTAGCTCGAAAATCAGTCCAGACGCGAGGATGACCGTACGCGCAGAAAAAAAATGCAGTCCATTGTTTAAGGTTCATTTAACTGCATTTGGGTCGTTTCGAAAAACGTTTCGGTTGAGCGAACTGAATTTTAATTGACCATACTTGGTTGTTTCGATCGATTTCAATAATATCGCTTTGCTAATTCCCGGAAACATTTCAGGGAATAAACCGACAAATCTCGGTTAACCCTTAAATGGAAATTGGGTTATCTTGACCCAGCGTCATCAGATTATAAATGTATAGAAAAAATATATATATTTTTTTATTATTATTATTTCACGCATTCACGTTCACATTTTTCTTTCGTTTCAATTGTCATTAATACGAGAGAATATGGAAAAGTACCAGATTGCATATGCTAATTTTGGATTTATGGTGTGATGACATTGGGTAACGATGCCTCAATTTCGATTTAAGAGTTACGTGCTGTAAATTACTTTAATGTCTTATCAGTCATAATGTTTGATGTGGTCAGTGATCAACGAAAAGTTGTTAAAGGATTTTGTCATGCAAAGTAAATGTTTGGTTGTCTGTATAATAACTACATGGTACGGTTAAAGAAGCAGAAATTGTTTCGATTGCCCCAAGTATTTTTCTGCGTGTAGGGCGCGTTATCGCGCGCTCCTTATCAGAGACTCGCCCTGGCCGCCGAGAAGGGCGGAATCTCGCACCGGGTCCCTCCCCTCGGAAGGGGAGAAGCTTCGTAAAAAATCGTATGTTCCTAAAAAATAGTGTAATGCTAAAGTCGTATCTATTGTATGAACCGTGTAAACGTAAGGACGTTATCACGCGATAAGCGCGCGTTGTCTCGACTCGCAGTTGGATCTCGACATGGATCTAGAAATAAAAGGATGGAGCATAAAGTTAAACTTCAAACCAGCGTACTTAAGCTTGAGATATAAAGGAAAGGATATAGCAGCCATCTTTTGTTATTACTCACAATTGCACACACGAGGTCTCGTATTTATGAACAACGGCAACCAAAGTGTACACCGATAAAAACATGTACAATAATGTATACACTCGTAGTAAAATGATTAATTTGATAACAGAAACGCGAATACGTTTATTTGCAATTTCCGAATAAAATTATAATTTTCCAACGTTACGTCACAATTTTGTGAAATTTTTTGAAACTAGTGTTCACTCGTCGATTAAATTTGTAACGCACGTTTATAAGATATTTAAATAGAGTGTTATATAAAGTTATGATGTTTTTAACAGGATGTATGTGCCGGATAATGGGATAAATAACACATGTACAACGTCTTTTATGAAGTACGGTAAAATGTGTGCTATAAGGTATTAAGATTAAGAAATTGTATTGTTCTTAAAGCCGCTCAAATTATTTTCAGATTCACTTAAAAAACGTGAGAGAGGTAGTAACGAAAGATGGCTGGAATGCGTTTCTTAGCCTCTTTTTTTAACTGTTAATCGAAAATTGGATCATTTTTACCCAGTGTCGTTATTAACAATCCCCACTTTGCATACGCAACCTGGCATTTTGCAATATTCTCACGTAGTTGTTATTAACAACAGTCCGAGAGAGAAAACTGTGAATCTGTTTTTTTGAAGAGATATTTATATATTTTGTACATATACATGAAATAACAACAGTGGATTAAAATGATCCAATTTCTGATTAGGGATTAAGCTTCATTCACACAGCGATGCGCTCCATCCCACTCTTCTTATGTTTTAGTTTATACCGATTACTTGAAATGCATACTAAAGTCATACTTTACAACATATAAAATTCAATATAAACCCTGATACGAAGTAAACGAAAATTCGTCCTCATATCCCACTTTTAGCGTTAAAAGACGTGTATTCTCTGTAGTCCTTATATGTTTAAAATACGTCTTTCAGATCTAAGAGTGAGTCATGAGTACAAGTCTAAGGGCCGATTGCACCAACCGTAATTACCATAAAATTTCTAAACTATGACTAGTTATAATTACTTCGTTAATCTCGGATTAGTGAAGTTCACGTCGCACCGACAGAAATTAGGCTAACTGAAGATTAAAATCTACCGTCGGATAATCGGATGATTAACTCCGATCACGCGATAAGTAATCCTCGATTAAGGATTTTAATTCGACCGTTGGTGAAACCGGCCTTTAATACATAGAACTAGAAATTCAAAAGGCGATCAACCGATCGCCGAAACTCGATCATGTTATCGGAATTTCTTTGATCTGATAGTTTTTGAGACCTGTGGGATCGATTTCAGGAATTTTTTATTTAGGAGCCGGAACCCGTCGAAATTGGGTGAGGTTGGTTTTGTAAAATACATACGTACACACATACATACATACTTACGTACGTACATACGTGAATACGTCCATGCGTGCATACGTAGACTGGGAGACATCAATGCCCTCCCATCCTGCACAGGCGATGCCGTATCTGCAGGGGAGGCATTTATGTCCGCCATTGTACACTGGGAGACATCAATGCCCTCCCATCCTGCACAGGCGATGCCGTATCTGCAGGGGGGGCATTCATGTCCGCTATTGTACATACGTACATACGTACATACGTACGTACATACGTACGTACATACGTACGTACATACATACATACGTACATATATACACACGAAAACAGCGCTTAGTAATGTCGACGTATACACAGTAATCGATGTAAACAAAGCCTAGATCCATGCGTCTCGAGGCCATAAAACCGGCGGCGAGAATTCCTTCGGGATCCCTCGAGCCCTCCCCCTTTCCCCTGTAAAATATTTCCCTTTCCTTGTTTTTATACGCCCCGCTACGACTAGTTGGTAGGTTTAACGCAGAACGCGCGTTCGCCCGGCAGTGCCTCGATGGACATTGTCGCGTCACATTCGCTAGGCGAGATTCGGTGGTCTAATATACATTCCATATACGTAGGGAGAGAACGTTGTCGCGTGCCCGTGTGCCTTGTACGTAGCGCCTAATGCGATTTATAGAAAGAAAACGACGGTCGATCGTATTTTTAAGTGCTAGTCACTTGTTATCGTAAATTGAAGAATAAAATTCTTTTGTTAAACTTTAGAGTGTTGTGTCGCCACCTCCGGGTCCGATTTCATTTCTCGATAATGCCGGTAATTATGAAAGAGGCCTAATAAGACAAGTTTTGCAGACACATATGTTGGTTCCGACGTATTTGTAGGTTGTTGTATATCTCCGAGGTTGTAGTATATCTCAAAAGTTAAAGTATCTTTTTATACGTGCTAATTCAAGAGATTATAGGGTGATAATTACCCCCAAGTTCTACCTCGCAAAGTTTCTTGACAATTTTCGCGCAAATGGAATTATCGTATAATTTATTGTTGGAATCGTTGATTGGAACGGAATAAATTTGCCGGCGGTCCGGTTGGAAAATATTATTTAGTATACGAGAAAGTGTGAAAAAAAAAACTATTTTAGGGGGAGTTTGACGAGGGGTTTTCACCCCTTGAACTTCCGAATTGCCGAGTATAAAAATTAATATTTTTTTATATATACTACAAGATTTATTGGAATCATAAAAATCTGGGAAGTGCACCTGGAATATTTTCCGTGCGAGTGAAAAAATCTAATTATATGAATTTATCCCATATTTTGCGTTACATCCATTCACGTTACAATAATGGGAATTTAGTTTGCGGGAAAGAATAACTTGGGCCACTTTCGTAATCATCGGCACGACCGTCTATCCTTGTGATAACTCGTGATAAGGAGTCAACTTAGGTGGAATTTCGCAAGGATTACTCGGAAGAGTGCAAACCGATGCTGGACTGCGGAAACTGTTCCCTGACGAGGTGAGTAAATACTAGTGCTTGGAAATGTGGTACATTATACATGCGATATTCTGGTATTAAGAATTGAGGAGTGATAACAGAGATAACGCTTTGTGCAGAAGGTATCTCCGAGCCTGGAATTTCTAAATATCATTACCTATCTAAGACCGAAATGCGAGGAATGCTTGCACGCCACATAAAATTTGCCATAATTACCGCAGAGATTTTTCTAACAATTTTTCTAATAAAAATTTAAAGCTATGCGAGAATATGCTTTTTAATAAAAGAATGTCAAATTACATATGCACTGTTCCGATTTATGTAACGATGTTTGGCAAAAATGGTCCTAATTTTGTTTAAGGTGATATGAAAGTGTGATATATATGTAATTATTTATATAAATATTTATTTCATGTATATATCACACTTTCATATCACCTTAACACTAGGTTTACGGGCGTTTTTTATATATCTGTTTCTACGAGCACCCGTCAAATTGACGGGTAAACGAAAACCCGCATTTTCTTTAAAAAATCGATTTATTCAAATTAAGTCTGTATTAAACAACCCTAGGCTTTACGTTTAAATAAATGATTAATAAGTAAAAAGTCCTTTTTTAAAAATTATCACGGAAATGATTGGAATGCTCGTCCTCTCATCCTCGGAGTCAGAACTAGAAAGAATGCGCATCCTTTTCTTGCTACGACACCCTTTCAAGAAGTTTTCCTCTTCACTATCCGAAGATCCTTCTATTTCTCCACTTTCAATGCAAACTTTCACTCTCATCTTCGCCTTACACTCCCTGCAACGAAGCAAATATATATGAATCGTTTATGAAATTAGCTAGTCCGTCAATTTGACGGGTTTCGTAGAGATAGGTATACTACATACAGATTTTAATAATTAGAAGGCTTAGGGCAAAAATAATTGTGTGTACAAATTCTTTGGATGAAATGATTAATTTACGATGCAAAAATGGTTAAAATTAATGCTACGGTTTTTTCGGTATCTCTTTTTGAAGTTTGAATTCCGTCAAATTGACGGGTCCCGTAAACCTAGTGTTAAGGGTTAAAATCAGGGGGTCGGTTTATTGGCAAGAACTGGAGCAGACGTGAACACTCTTTAGATCCCGGGTTGCTTCTGTATCCGGGTAAACTTGGTACACGAATATATATCAGGATTCGGGCCAAGGTTTTCGCGAGTCGTGCACTCGCGTGTCGCCGAACTACAGAAATACGTGTAGGTCTCTCCTCGTAAATTCCCCGGCAATGATGACACCGACATAAGTCTCCTCACGCGATTAGGAACGAAAGTGTGGACCCGCGAAAACGCCCGCGTCGGCGATAATCATTGTACTCTGGATTGCGAATTTAACATACGTTCCTCCTGGTGCAGAGGTGGCCTATTTAAAATCGTCTAAACGTGTCCCGTGCATCCTCGTGGACGTGCACGTGTTCCGGGTTGAAATCGGAGCTCCCGCTGCAGACCACGCTGCATTTAACTCTTTGAGACACGATGGTATTAAAAGTGTCCCACCTTTTTAATGCGTGAATGTGATGGGACTATTTGAGACCCACCCTATCACAGCAAAGTTAATTGAATTGTTATTTTTCTTATGTTTTTGTATTATGTTATTCCTTTTATTTTTTAATGTTTTTGTATTATGTTATTCCTTTATTAATAGAAATAAACCAACTTAGTTAGATTTAAAAAGAAATAAAGTTCCTGCACAACGTGGGCCTTTTTATTCTTTAACATTCCGTGCCTCAAAGGGTTAATTGCGATTAATCGTCCTCGTGACTGTCGAGCTTCGCATGATGCGAGCTTGTTAAGGTGATATGAACGGGGAACGTTCGATTGGGTTGATGCATAAGTAATGGCGTTATTTTACACGTTACGTTACGTGCTAAAAACGCCAATACTTATGCATCGACCCAATGTATGTGTCAAACGTGGAAATATTTATAAAACTTTTCTCCAAATTGCGTTGCATCGTTGGGAACTTCGGTATGTGGTTATGGGGGCCTTAAGGAAGAACGTGGGCTCGTGAAATTTCATTTTGAATACAAAATGATTTTATTTATCCCAGACCAAAATCATGAATACAAATTTAACGACGATCGCTAAATTTCGCACATCCGAGCCGACAAATGAAAGAGCTGAAAAGATATCGACTGAAGTGACTTTTTCACCCTCCTTCACTATTCTTTTAACAAAATGTATCCTATTTGACATTACTGCCAAGTTGCACTTGTTCAATGATGCACTAATTGAGAAAATCTGGAAGTCATGCATACCCACAGAAAGGGTTCTAATTGGAGAAATCTAACAAAAAGTAAACTCAACGTAATGCCTTTTACCCATTGTTACGTAACCGTGTTTGATGGGTGGAGACAAAAGGATATCCTATCCATAAAATTTCATTTTTCATCCGATATAAAAATTGTTCATACAAAAATGCATTATGGCTACTAAGAGCGCTTAAAGGCGCCCGACGTTTGTTCCAATATTGCCTGCCCGGTCAGACGAATCTCGCCCATATGTCGAAATGGCTCCGTGTTCAAAGGGTTACGTCGTCCACATTCGCGCGGTAAAATTTCAAACGATTCGATAGATTTAGTTCGGAGTAAAGTTTCATATACAATCGATGCCTCGGAGACCACTTTCGTGTCACCTTAAACAGCGAAAAGCGCAATAACTTTCTGGACGAGGTGATAGGAAATCTTGAAGCTTACGTCACGGGCAGTTTAGAGGACGTTACGTCGTACTTAAGGCGGGATTACATCGAACGACGAGGCGGCGGTGCTTCGGGAACGATATTGTTCCTCGTGACGCCTGCCCCCTTCTCGGCGATAAATTGGCGGGCGCATCGTTTTATCGGAACACCCGGACCGTTTATCTTCGGGGAACTTCTCCCGGCGCAACTCGTGGAGGGCCGCGAAGGTAACACGAGATCTAAACCTGCCTACGAGAGGAACTCTCTAGCCGGCTTATAAACACGGCCGAGCCGACTTACGGCCTCTCGTGCCATCTTGGAAACCTTCGTGGAAACTTTACACCCTCCGATCTTTTCAGCCCTTGTACCTGTCGGCTCGGATCTGCGAAATTTAGCGAGCGTTCCTAAATTTCGCGGATAAAAGAATAAAAAGTGACTAAACTATCGGAGTCTATGGGTTAAAGGTCTTGATGTCTATAATGCATTTTTGTATGAACAATTATTATATCGCATGAAAAATGATATTTTATGGATAGGATATCCTTTTGTCTCCACTCACCAAACACGGTTACGTAACAATGGGTAAAAGGCATTACGTTGAGTTTACTTTTTCTTAGTTTTCTCCAATTAGAACCCTTTCTGTGGGTATGCATGACTTCCGGATTTTCTCAATTAGTGCATCATTGAACAAGTGCAACTTGGCAGTAATGTCAAATAGGATACATTTTTTTAAGTTAAGGAGGGTGAAAGAGTCACTTCAATCGATATCTTTTGTTACGTGTAACGTGACATACATATTACGTATGAGTAAGTATTACTATTTCGTACGCAGCTGTATAATTTGTTCAATGAAGCAATTTATTTATTTTTTCGTGTCCTCTCCACGTGTCGGCCCATTTGAAAGCGAACCTCGTAGGACATTACAACCAACTGAAGAATAATCTGTATGAAAACCACTTATTATTCAAGCGTATTGAAAGGTTTCCTATGAACAAAGTATTTACTAAAATTGCCAGAGCGATCTAACCGAAAGACTTGATTTAATCGAATCAAATGAATTTGGTCAAACAACCTGAAATTCGGTTCACCCAACCTAAATCTCTTTTGCGACAAACCAAACGTAATCGATCTTTGTTCAATTAACCAATTTCTTGATTTTTTTCGTGCGCTCTCCACGTGCCATTTGAAAGCGAACCTCGGGCGACATTATGAACAATTGAATAACTATTTCTTTGTTCAATAAACCAATTTCTTTATTTTTTCGTGCCTTCTCCACGTGTCGGCTCATTTGAAAGCGAACTTCGCAGGACATTACAACCAATTGAAGAATAATCTGTACGAAAACCACTTATTATTTAAGCGTATTGAAAGGTTTCCTATGAACAAAGTACTTACTAAAATTGCAAGAGCGATCTAACCGAAAGACTTGATTTAATCTAATCAAATGAATTTTGTCAAACAACCTGAAATTCGGTTCACTCAACCTAAATCTCTCTTGTAACAAACCAAACATAATCGATCTTTGTTCAATGAACCAATTTCTTGATTTTTTTCGTGCGCTCTCCACGTGCCATTTGAAAGCCAACCTCGGGCGACATTATGGACAATTGAATAACTATTTCGAGAGACTCGTGGTGCCCAAGAAAAGGATGAGCGTGGGAGGACACGCGCCGCACGCGTAGCGCGCTTCCTTACCGACGTCATCGGTGACACGTGGACGGGCGAGGCGATAACGAGTCGCGGATAACGGCGAGTTCGCGAAATCGGATCGGCAAGGCACCCGGGGGTGGCTCTTGGCTTGGCGAATCGTTAAATCGAAGCGAACAACGGTAATGCACCGCGCCAACCGCATTCGCGGTGCATCGCAGTCGTGACACCAAGGTCGGAGGTCGACTCGCTGCACCTTGCACCTTCTCCCCAGGAATCGGCGTGTCTGGCCTCGGGGCGAGAGTTGAAATTTAATACACGCGCATAACTTCTAACTGCATCCCCCCTGCCCTCCCCTGAGAGCCTCGAGGATGCAACAGATCCGGCGAATGTTCTGTTCGCGATGCAAATACCTGCGGTTGTTTCGGTTTTCCTTTTATCGTCTTGCCAGGAGTGACCGTGAGTTAGGGATTTGTTTTTTTGTTTTTGCGGGTTTGTTACTTTATCAGAAATTTATATTGATAGGAGGGAGGGGGGATTTTACTGAATTTTGGGATTGCGATAATTGGACGCTTTGCGGATGCTTTGGGTTGGCTTCTTTGGTTGAAGTACTTAGATATTCTGAAATTTGGTATGAGGTAAATATGTCATCTTCACTTGTGGTTACTTATTCTGAAGTAAGGGTTGTCTTTGGTGAAATTGATACTGATGGGAGGGATTGATTTTATGGAATTCTAGAATTTGGATAATATGACGCTTCGGGGATGCATTGGGTTGGCTTGTTGGTTGAAGTACTTAGAAATTCAGAAATTTGGTATGAGGAGTCATCTTCACTCGTGGTAATTTGTTCTGAAGTAATGGTTGTCTTTAATGAAATTTATACTGATGGGAGGGATTGATTTTATTGAATTCTGGGATTTGGATAATTTGACGTGCCGAATTGTTTCAAACTTTACAACGTGAAACTCATGGAAGGAAGGTCCTGAGCCTCGTGAAATTTCCCTTTTTACAACGAATTTTAAAGATACGTAGGAACAAACATTAATAAAAATTGACATTTCATGAGTTTCAGGATCTTCCTTATCCCCTCCATATTGATATTCTGAAGTTCCAATCGATTCGGTATATCCAATTTGGTGCAAAAGTTTCATTAACGAGAACTTGACGCCACTTTCACATCACCTTTAATACTTTTGTCGGCTTTTTTTTTTTTTCATTTCCTCGTTTTTGCCAGCCTGCAAGTGCATGCCCATTCCGGATATCTCGATGCGCGACGAATGCCAGACATAAAGGCGTCGATCGACCGATCGAACGATTCGATTCTTCAGGCGGCGCGCATGCGCGGCCGCCTTCTCCCGACCTGCCTCAACTCGGAGTTCTTTGCGCGGGACGAGGCGCGACGTCGTCTCGTCATTCAAAATGGCCGATTGTTGAATCGAACCTCGACCGGCCGACCTCCCTTTACAAATCTACTCGCAATTTAATGGCCGAGAAGGCCTCGGGCCGAAGTGGAGATATACCGCTCGTACGTGCTTCTCGCTCGCGCGCGTTAATGCGAAAGAGACACCGATTACATCGCGCCGCGGTGATCTCTTAATCGGCGCGGTGATTAATGAAGTGCCGATTAATCGGCCGGCGATTGAGCGATTACGTGAAGAAAAGTCCGGTACCTGCCGCGCCGCGGTTATTTATGGACTCGGAAACTGAAATTACTGGCCCCGACACGTGAACCTCGATAATTATCGGTTTCTTTTTTTTTATTTATTTATTTTTTTTCCCATTTTTTCAAAATCCCGCGATACCGAAACGTAGGACGGCGATTAATATCGGTATGAATGTCCTACACTCGTATCGATCGATTGACGTTACACTTAATTATTATTTAAGCCGCGTAACTTGCGATATCAGTTTTCTTCTTTTTTTTCCTTCATTTTTTAATCGCGTAAGACTGAAACCAAAGATGGCGATTATGTCTACGGGAGTATTGCTTACTTGCGTCGATCGGTTGCACTTAATTATTATTTATGTAGGATCGGAGGATTTTTTAGTCAAGATGAGTAGTATGTGAGAATTCTCGCTGCCCGAGTCCGCCGCGGCTGCTCTCTCGAGAAGCCTAGGGGGGCGAAAGGGGGACGCGGAATGTGAAACGATGGAATGCGAAAACCATTTTTTGGAAGACAGTCGAACTCGGACGCGCTCAGAAGACGGATCGACTAATTGACCTACGCGATCCTTTTTCTAACGTATACCCGCATATTTTTCTTACATAGGAATTGTATCTAAATAAAGTACAAAACCTACATTTATATCTCGTAATTTACGGTAACTCGTTTTTTAAATCGCGTATATCGTATACTATTACATAATCGCGATACAGATATAAATCTGTATCAATGTCTTTCACTAATACCGATTGGTTGACGTTACTCTTCATCATTAAATAATAATTAAGCTTCACAATTTGCGATTCTTTCTTTAATCGCATGATATTTAAACACAGCTTGTGCCGATCGGTCGAGGTTGCAATTAATTATTATTTAACCTTCATAATTTATATCATTTTTTTTTTTAATTCACATGCTACTAGGATACCAGATGCCGATTGTATCAGCGTGATTACGATCCACTTGCGCAAGTGCCACTTAATTATTACTTAAACCTTGTAGCTTGCGACTTGTTTTTTTTTTTTTGGTTTACATGTTACTTAAATATTGCCCGGCGATTATATCGTTATGAATTTCCTCCACCGTTTGATCAACGTTACACTTAATTATTATTTAAACCCCGCAGGACACGCGACGTCATCTTTTTGTAAAATCGCGTGACACTAGTATGGTGATTATATTTGTACGAAAGTTCGCAACTTATAACGACCAGTTAAGGTTGCACTTAATCATTACTTCATCCTTGTAACGTATAATTTTTTTTTCCAGATTGCAACATACTAAAATGCAGATTGGCGACTACATCTGCACGATTACATCAATCGGTGAGTGATACAATTATTACTTAAGGTGACGTGAAAGTACCTTCTGGGCATCGAATTATTTATAAAACTTTCCACCGAGATTAATGCATGGAATCGTTTAAAAATTGTATCACGTTAAAACGAAGATTCCGACACCCACTAAATCATGTTCCTTTTTTTTTTTTAATTCATCCAAAATTGGGACAAACGTGACGTCGTCGATACATAATTTTAATATTTTATGCCTTTTGAAAGGTTATAATCAAAAATGAAAACTTCCAGAGACCTAGGCACAAAAATTAAGAACACTATAATAATTGAGCAATGCACATTTATGCAGGAGGTATGAAGAACTCAAGCAGCAACATTAATTAGTACAATATTAATAAACTGTAATTCGTATAGTAGCTTATTGTAAATATTGCTCCAATATTGAAATATTAACGTTTTCATTTATTGCCAGAAGATTTCATCGTAATACACAAAAGCTGTGTACATATATTTATATATAAAATATCACAAATCTATGATAATAAAATACCGCGTGCAAGCCATGTTTGTCTTAATTTGTACCAATATACTGAAGTTAATATTTACTGTTAATTTTAACTTATATTATATTAGCTCAATTTTGACTAGTAGTTGATAAAATTGTACCGATACATAATATTGGTTCAATATAGCGCCAAATTATTAGCAATATTTGTTGCTACGGAGAAGGAGTCCAAATCTCACAATTTACAATATCACCTGGCGCTGTTTATCAATGTTTATCTCTCGATATCTTGGCTAAATGAGATACGGTCGGAATTTTAAGGCACTTTTTCGAGGAATTCGAGCCGTGGATCGTTCGATCCTTCTCCGGGTTGTTAACGATATCAGAAAAGCCGCTTCGGAATTGTTGGCTGTGCAAAAACAATATTGTCGCTCTTATTAATTTAATTCAATATCCTTTAATTAACCCTTTGGCTACTAAGAGCTCCTAAAGGCGCCCGACGTTTGGTCCAATATTGCCTGCACGGTCAGACGAATTTCGCCCATATGTCAAAATGGCTCCGTGTTCAAAGGGTTAAGAACTTTACATGCAGTGCTTCCGCGTATACATCGTTTTAAACAGTTTTGTAAAAGCAACATCGAGGGATTATTCACTTAGAAAATCATGGATCTTAATGCTCGAATGTCACCCTTTTGCATCTCTGTAAGGAACGATCCTTGTTATCAGTCTTTGTATCATCTCGTGTCTCATGATATGTCATTGAGATTTTCATTATACTCATCATACATTATACTTATAATTTTATTGATAAAAATGTCACATTTAATAAACGTGAAATTTAACTTGTAATCAATCTGCGGTCGTCTCTAGATTTGGCGGTTCAGGTGAGGAGGCACCCTTTTGCATCTCTGTAATGAACAATCCCTGTTATCAGTCTTTGTATCATCCCGTGTCCCCGGGAGCGGTTATCGACTCTATTTCTTCGAGGTGTTCGCGAATCTCATAATTGTTGACCGAAGTTTAACCGTCGCGGAATGCCGGCCCCTCGAATTCCCCGTCGTGATAAGGAAATCCCGACGATTGTTTACGTATCTGAAACAAAGCGGCCTTAGTGCTTACATTCAAGCCGATGCGAAACGACGACGCGTTTCGCGGGACGGCCTTGACTCCTTACAGAGAAATTTCGAAAATTATGCCCCAGGCTATATTTACGGAGATGACTGATAAGAAAGTCATCTACGGAGAAATTTGGAATAATTTTATATTTAATCAGTAATACGCGTATTCTCGCGCAAGATCTATTTACCTTTAATTAAAGTCATCTTGTGGGAGCATCAATTAGTAAATCGGATTTTCGATTATTAATTAGATATTAATTAAATATTGGCTAGTAAGTGGGTTTATTTTTCGGCAAAGTGGTCTGGAAAAAGGGACTTCGTTGGTTACAATAATTTCTATATACATGTACTTATACATACATTCCACTCATCCTTCGCACCAGTTGCTTTCATTCTTAACTAGCATTTGCTCCGCTTCTTGATTTAACATTAACTTTAACTTTACTTATCTATTTTCCACAAAATTACAACACGGGGTTATAAAATTGTGAATTTACTTAGAATTTTATAATAAATATATATTAATTCATTATTAAGACGTTAAATTTATAATTTTACTGCAACCTTATGTACTAAAAGTGTATGAAGTTTATGAATGATTTTAAAAGTGTATGTACGTACGAGTGGTCATAACGGACCTGGTAATATTTTGCCAACCGGTGGCGAGACTCCCTGTAACCTTAGGGGACTCCCGAGAAACGCTCTCGGGATCAACTACTGGGAACAATGATTTCACCGGATCGACGCGATCGCGGTATACCGCGAAATCCTCGTTTCTTTGTTCGCAAATCTTCGCGCCTTTGCCCTCGAAAATATGTGGGAACGTCTTCGGTCCGACTTGGAAACTGTGAGGTGAGACCACGAGAAAATAAAAATTGTTTTTTATTTTAAAGAGATTATTTCTTTGAACGGAATTAAAGAAACAAACGAAGGGAACATCTTTTCTCTTTCTTTTGTTACTATGAAATATATTGTTTCAATATCGTGAAACCTTGAGGTGAGACAATGAGAAAAAAAAAATAAGAAAAATGGAATAAAAGCGGGATGCGACCTTCGACTCTATTTTTACGGCGAAGAGATTTCTATCGTATTCGCGAGTAATCCTCCCCGTGATTGAGTAATCAAATCTTGTATAAGAAATTAAAAAAAAAAATGGAATAAAAGCGAGATGCGACCTTTGACTCCATTTTTACGGCGAAGAGATTTCTATCGTATTCGCGAGTAATCGTCCCCGTGATTAAGTAATTGGAAGTAGCGTTCATCGGAACTGTCCATTGAGAGAAGTGCCGAGATAAATTCATCGTAACCGAGTCTGACAAACGTATGATAAACGTTTATCAGGGCGGAGGCTCGTTTTCGTAAGGCGTTCCCGACCTGGAATCCTCTTGAGTAGTGTCTCAGATAAAATCGGAGGAAACGTCCGTTCACGATTAGGCATGATAATCATTAGGTACAAGGAAGGTATCCCAGGTCGATCTCTCCGATTTGATTTCTTTTATAATATGTTATAGTAGACTAAAAACAAGGCGACACGTATTTTTTTTTATTTGCCATTAAACACTTTAAAGGAGTGAAACCACCATCCAAAGTAAGACCTGTGAGGAGTGACTTTTATTTTTAATTCTTTTTTAATCGAGAAAATTATATTTTTCATTTCTCGTTATGAGAAAGCTTTTCCAAGTGGATTGGTTAAAAAATATTATGTTCTCGAGGGTGAAACTGCCAAATCGCCCCTTGACGTGCCTTAATTTGAGATATTCAGCAATGATTCAGCAAAAAATTGCAAAGAAATATTTAGAAATTATTCTATGCTACTAGGGTATATTCAGATTCCATGAAATCTGCAAACACGTTTAACGTTTGAGTCGAAGTGTTCGATTCTTCGTTGAATTCTTAAAGACAGGGAATGTTTTCCGCGATTTCGAGAGGGCAAAGCGACGCGGGGGAGTAGCCCGCGGGCAAATAATTCGCGTCTTTGTGCGTCGACGGAAATGACGAGCGAAAAAGGCCGGAAGTCCTGAAGAATTCGCGGCGAGTCGAAAAAAATGTATTTTTATCATGTTAATAAGTTAAAAAATATTTCCCTATATGTTTATAAATTGTTGAAGCTAAATATGTCATTGAGATTTTCAAGAAATATGTCATTGAGATTTTCAAGAAATATGTCATTGAGATTTTCAAGAAATATTCGAAAGAAATCTATATGAAATCTTAACAAAATCTGTCGCTTGAGATATTCAGCAAAGATTTACAAAGAAATATTTAGAAAGTATTCTATGCTACTAGAGTACATTCAGATTCCATGAAATCTGCAAACGCGTTTAACGTTTGAGTCGAAGTGTTCGATTCTTCGTTGAATTCTTAAAGACAGGGATTGTTTTCCGCGATTTCGAGAGGGCAAAGCGAAGCGGGGGAGTCGCCGGTGGCCAAATAATTCGCGTCTTTGTGCGTCGACGGAAATGACGAGCGAAAAAGGCCGGAAGGCCCGAAGAATTCGCGCCGAGTCGGACGGGGCGCCCCGATAACTCCGTCGTCGTCGTAAAATTAGCACGGCGCCGGCAAACCGATGCTCCAATTCGCGTCGGATCGGCTGTCGCCAAGGCGGTTTCCCGAGTCGTGCCATGGAGATCGCCTCTCGAAATCGTTTCGCCATTTCTGTTCGGACTGGTCGCGCTTTCCTCGAGACCCGATATTTTCATGTTTCATATACGTAGACCATTTCATATCACCTTAAAGTGACGTGAAAGTGGCATAGAAGAGATTTTGTCTAGAAAACTTTTCTCCCAACTCGATTTACCGAACAGTTCGAAACTTTACAACGTGAATAGGGAGACTATAAGGAAGGTCCTGAGACTCATGAAATTTCAATTCTTTTCAAATTTCTTTATAGGTATTTTAAAAATATAAGGCAGGTCCTGAGACTCATGAAATTTCAATTCTTTTCAAATTTCTTTATAGATATTTTAAAAATATAAGGAAGTTCCTGAGACATGAAATTTAGCAAAGATTACAAAGAAATATTTAGAAATTATTTTATGCTACTAGGGAGCATTGCATCTCCTGTTGGAAAATCTTCTGATACCAACCGGTAGACCCAATAAATTTAAACGTAACCAAAAGTACATTTCTTCCCAGAGACTTGTAATGAATTCCATCACAATACCGACATGGTGGCCACTGATATAGGCTTATAAACTCAGTTGACTTTGTCTCGGTTACATTATCTCCGAAATAAGATAGAGCAGAAGATACAGAAGTTGGAGTAAAATAGCAAAATCTTAGTACATGTACTCCGATCGTAGCATGAGTGGACCAGCGTCAGGGATGCTGCGTTATCACGAGCACTCCGGAGAGATTCAATTCCAAGTGCAACGGGCGATGCAATTCCCATTGCACCCCCTGACCCCGAGGGACCGATCGGTCGATCTCTCTTTATCTCGATCCCGGGGGCATATTACTCCAGCTTCCTCAGGAAAAGTCTTCTCCTCTCGGTCTCGATTACCAGGAGGCATCTCGCCGGTTTATCCCGTTGGAGCGATAAGCCCTAGTAATCCCGCGCTACCGCGATAAATCCCCGAGGTCTTTCTCGCGTTGCCGCGAGTAACGAAGCATGTACCACGGACGAGGGTGTGGTAATCTCCTTTAAGGGAAGATCGTTTCTCCGCCGGTTCCATTGTCGCGGTGGTATCTGGTCCGGTGCCGGAGAGCCACGGGTACAGACATCATGCGTGTACCGAGTGCCCGCGAGGCCGAGGTACAACCTCATATCGCACCCGGTAATTGGCTCGCATTGTTCCTTCACGGCTGGAGGAGTATGTTAACGTCTTCCCCCGGGAACTGCCCCAGGGTCCAGGCCGGTGCCCTTTTCCAAACCGTTCGCAAGCTGGCGCTCTTTAAGGTGATAGGAAAGGCGCTGAGAAATTTCATCGACCCCTGGTTAAATGAAATTCATCTGTAACCTTTTTCGGTGGTAATGCCGTTTCGGATAGTCAGCTGGTAATACAAGCTCGATCGTTACCGACATTTATATTCCTCTTGGTCTAATACACACTCTGTGTTGAGAATTATACGAAACTACGTGTTCCATGGGCCATTTTATTAGAATAATTATGGAGAGATCGAAGTAAAACTCTGTCGAAATTCCCGTGGATTCATGATTTTTGGTACCGCAATGGACCAACGGCGACATCTGCGACGTTTAGCTGCAATTGAATTTTTCCTCCAAACGAGGACTTACCCACCAGACAAATCAGCATTCTCTTGCAATCGTTCGTGAAACTATTTTTGTATGTTTTTCCATCTATTTCTGTAATATTTCATTTCTATAGTATTCCAAATCGCTCGAGATAGCTCCTGAAACTTTTTATTTTCGATTCTAAGCATTCAAAAAGCATTAATCAAATACGTGGACGGATGGTGTCATGTTGGTTCTGGTACGTGTTAAATTAAAAAAAACTTTTTTACAGGTACAGAAAATTAAATTTCATGAGTTTTAGGACCTACCTTAGGGCCTCTGTATTCGCGTGGCAACATTTTAAACGAATCGATACACCCAGCTAAGAGAAAAGTTTTATAAACAATTGATCCCTCAGACGCCGTATTTATATCGCCTTAAAGAGTTCATCGTCCCATCCTAATGCTCCAAGGTCTTGACCTTCGTTAATTGTAATTCATATCATAAAAATGACATTTCATGGGCGTTAGGATCTTTCTTAGAGCCCCCACTCGGTTTGCGGAAAAGCTTTATGAACGATTGACCCCCGGACGCCACTTTTATATTGCCTTAAAGAGTTCATCGTTCCATCCTAATGCCCCAAGATAGGTCTTGACCCTCGTTAACTATAATTCTTATCACAAAAATTGACATTTCATGGGCGTTAGGACCTTTCTTAGAGCCTCCACATTCACGTGACAAAATCTCAAACGATTCGGTACCTCAGTTAGCGGAAAAGCTTTATAAACGATTGACCCCTCAGACGCCACTTTCGTATCGCCTTAAAGAGTTCATCGCAGGGGAGATCGGACAAGGTAGGGGAGCGATCGAATGTACCTGTGCCGATATCGGCGCTGGTTCTGGCACAGGTTCTAGCACGGGTTCCAGCACAGGTTCCAGCACTGGTACCGCGCGTGTACCGGATACCGCGTGGCCTCTCTACAACATCATATCGCACCCGGTAATTGGCTCTCATTGTTTGTTCACGGCTGACGGAGTACGTTAACGTCTTCTCCGGGAGGAGGTACCCGGGGGAGAGAAGGTGCTTTCTCTAAACTCCACCTTCTGGCGTATCGGTAAAACAGCGACGTGTCAGATCGGCGAAGATTGCACCGAAACTCGAAGGCTTGTCTTCCCGAGATAAAACCCGATCCTCGCTCGTTCCCCGCCGATCAGATTAAGTCCTCGTCATTAATAACCCGCGATCAAAAATCAAGATCGATTACCCGAGATAGCGGGAGGCTGGATCCCGCGGATTTCTACGATGGAAAGGTTCGACGTTCCTATCCCGAAAGAATTATCGCCGCCGAGGCTCCCAGAGAATTGCTTCCAATCGCCCGTTTCGCGGCTCGTCGGCTTTCGAAAGTCTGAGTTTTTATTTCCAACCGAGCTTCCGAGGGATTTCTAACGAACGAGGCGCGCGTGGTGAACCTAAAAATTCCCACGGTGGCTGTTACAACACCGAGGATGTTTTAGCTGCTGAGTACCTTTAAGGGGACATGAAAGTGCCGTCCGGGGAATCTGAAAGAGAGGGGATGAAACTTTGCAACGAAATTTTACAGGCAGACAACCTAAAAATTCCCATGGTGGCTGTTACAACACCGAGGATCTTTTAGATGACGAATACTTTTAAGGGGACATGAAAGTGCCGTCTGGGGAATCTGAAAGTGAGGGGATGAAACTTTGCAATGAAATTTTACAGTCAGACAACCTAAAAATTCCCATGGTGGCTGTTACAACACCGAGGATCTTTTAGCTGCCGTGTACTTTTAAGGGGACATGGAAGTGCCATCTGGGGAATCTGAAAGTGAAGGGATGAAACTTTGCAATGAAATTTTACCGTCAGATAACCTAAAAGTTCCTACGGTAGCCGTTGCAACACGGAGGGTTTTTAACTGTTGAGTACGTTTAAGGGAATATGAAAGTTTCGTCTGAGAAATCTCTAGGTTAGGGGATGAAACTCTTCAACGAACTGGATGCACCGAGTTGTTTGAAATTTTACCGTGCGTCCTTTTGTTCGTAACACTAAAGGGGGTAAAGGACCTGATCGGGAAATTCAGCAGAGTTTCGCGCCGGAAGCATTCGTGGAGAACGAAGGGTACCATGGAGATAGAAAGCAGTAATTTATTTTTATTGTATCGACAATCGCGTTGAAAAATATTGGATTTAAGGCTGTATCTATAGTAGAGATGTATGGTTCTTTGTAGAATTTGTTTGCAAAAGGCCTCTCTCGTTTTCTATAAATTAATTCTTAAGTAGTATCGGAAGGTTCATACTCGTTCCTGGCACGTTGTACAATTCTTTTCCCTGGCGTGAAAAAAGTATTTGCTTACGGAGGATTAAGATGATGACATTTTCCGCAAAAGTTGAAAAATCTTTTTCTCACACATTGAAGCTCCTCCTTAAGAGGCGAAATCGTCAGGATAGAACATGAATTAATTTCTTGTATCGCATTCCATATTACATATTACAAAAAAATATTCCTTTCCGAGGAAAGTGAAATCCAAGAGTCCCGGAGGAAAAATATCCGTTTACGTAACTTCTTTAAATACCGAACACTCATTTTTTCTAACATCTCGTCTTTTCGTAACATTTCCAAGCCCCTTCTCCGTACATGTCGAAACCTCGATATCGGACATGAATCGACTTCATGCGTTAAAAATCGATCCCTCGATATACCATAAGAGAATATCTTTTCTCTCAGGAAAATGGGCACTGAAAATAATAGAAAAGGGACATCAATGTAAATAATTTCTTTCATTAGTAAACCTTAATTTTTTTTTTTTAGTTTAACCTTTTCTTCAGGTTTCGATCTCGTGCCTTGATTGTCTTGGTATAGTAAACGTTGAAAATCTCGCTATTGGACGTCGATCGATCTCCGTCCGACTCGGTGGTGGTTCCACAACTCGGGGCCGAGACGAGAAGCAATGGCCAGTATTTCCGCATATTGTTCCTCGATAAAGTCCGGAGGGGGGTAAAAAAGTGATACAGAGTGCGGTCTCCGGCCACGCGAGGATCACGATTATATTGTTGCGGTAGGTTAGGCCCGGCTCTATCCATTACGGGGAATAAAATAGAGACGTATTGTCTTTACGCGGGAAGTTGTATGCCCGCGAGGAACAACCGCCATTTATTACTCGGCCCGTTCTCGTTACGACTCGGTACGCCCGCGTGGACTTCGTGTCCAGGAAACGTGAAATCGGTGCACGCCTAAGGTGGTCCCGACAGGATATCTCCAGGAGATCGATCCTTCGGGCTATCTGCCCGCCCCTGGAATTTTCGCCATCGTCTCCCAATTTAAATCCATCATCCCGGCGAATCTCCAACTAAATCCGAGAATCCGCGACTCTGCGGAAAAAAAAGCGAACGAGCTCTTTCTCGAGTCGAAATTTTGATCCTCTATTGAAAAAAATAGTCCAGCTAAAAGAACCAGAATTAGGATCATTTCATCTGGATTGGGTTGTTAACAACAAACTGACTATTTTTATATTTGATAAAGAGCTTTTAATCGAATGATCTATGGGCATAACCATAAACTCATTGGCAACAAAATCACTTAGAAGAAAAAAAAAATAGAATTTCTTAATTAAACTTTGATGCTACGTTGAACAGAAATCCAGCTAAAAGAACCGGAATTAGGATCATTTTAACTCGGACGGAATTATTAGTTTATTGAAATTTATAATCCGAATTTTAAGTCCATCGGATAGTCAGTTCATAAAGGACTTCAAGCGATTTTCATCCGCATTTAATGATCCGCTCGAAACCAATATTCCACGTAAATTGAGGGATTTGTATAATTATTTACTTTTGAGATTAACGAAGGCTTTCTGAAAATTCAATTAATCATGAAAGAATAGTGCTATAGTGAATATAGTGACACACTGATTAAATGTAACCTCTAGCCGTGATTTTAATTTTCAATAGCAAGGTGTGTAATTGAAGGTAGCACTTGATGAGCGATGTATTTTGATTATGTATAATATCTAATCCAAATTCCCCCAATAACCTACATTTATTTCAATTTTCATTAATCATGAAAAAATAGTGCTATACTGAATATAGTGACACACCTTGATTAAATGTAACCTCTAGCCGTGATTTTAATTTTCAATAGCAAGGCGTGTAATTAAGGGTAGTACTTAATGAACGATGTATTTTGATTATGTATAACATCTAATCGAAATCCCACTATAACCTACATTCATTTCAATTTTCATAAATCATGAAAAAATAGTGCTATACTGAATATACTGACATACCTTGATTAAATGTAACGTCTAGCCGTGATTTTAATTTTCAATGGCAAGAAGTGTAATTGAAGGTAGCACTTGACACCTCAATGGGTAGTAACGCGTGAAAGGGGATCCTCTTCGTTTCCTACCATTTCCTATAAATTGACGGCAAAGGTAATTCATCCAAGTGGTAGTATATTTCATGGAAGAGCCGTCACTGTATTCACATTAAAAACGGTACACGTTGGAAGCAGACATTACAGCCAATAAGGGAGCTGCTTTACGAGGCGTCACATCCGGCGTACATTTAGGACTTCTTATTGCTTTCTTATTATCTATTTCCGCTGCACGCTGAGTTTGATATAAATCTAGCATATCAGGACCCTAACTTTACCGCCGGACTTTGAATGCTTTATATGACTCGCAGTAAACGTCAAACTTCTGGTCAGCCGATGCGTTTGGATACGAGCAAATATAAACAATCCAGATATGGGTAAAGCTATATTTCCCAACAGGATTTTACCCCGCTGTGCGTGCTGCAGAAAATGTTATATGCACTGACATTTGCTCAGCCCTTCAGCGAACAGGATGCGTTGGCAAACGGGTTAATATATACTGTCTAAAAATGTCTCTTCGGAATATGGCATACGCGTAGTTAAAGTTTTCTCAAAGCGCATTTCGAAATTTCTTTACACCACTGCGGGTGAAATTTAAATGTACGAGTAACAAAATTTCAGATGGAACTTCTGCCATATTTCACAAGTCTTTTGTATATTCAATTGTAATCGTATCTGTGAAACTTTAGACGCAATTGTGCAGGAAGGTACGTGTATGAATGTGCGACCGTCATAAGACACGCATATGAATACTCGGATACTTTTGTATACTGATTTTCAATCACGTGTACAGTTTATTTATTCATTTATGAAGTTGTATATGTTTAAAGAAAAGCCCGTTGTTTATTATCATTTGTACCGATTTCTTTTCTCGTCGTGCCGTTTACTTGGAAATTTTCAAGAATTTTTTACGAATTCTCGCATGCAAATGTTCTCAGACGTGTGGCATACATTTGATAAATTTTCACCTCAAGTATCGCTGTTTCTAATTTCGGGATACATTTGCATTAGAAAGTGTTGAAAATATCGAAACATTCTTAACTATGTGGATGCAATTGATATTAAATGTACGGTGCTTAAAAAAAAAATGTAAATCCTAAAAGTAAATTCGTGCAAATCGGAGACTAATACATATTGTGTAGGACAATGGAAAGAGATCGTAATTGGATTTTGGTTTCAAAATTACTTGCAATTACCGCGATACGAACATAGTCTTTATTAATTATGCTAAATAATTTAAGTGGTTATCAGATACACACAGCCTTTGATCCTTAAGTGAATGAACGAACAATGAATGTATTAATGGTACAAATTGAACGAACAATGAATGGTTCATTGACACGTCGTCGTAATTATTAACTTTAAAATATATCCACAAGAGTGAGAGCGTCTAAAAGACATTTTCTATTCTGAAGATAAATTTTATATTTTGAAGATGCATTTAAAAATATCAACTGTTATAAACTCTTCGCGAGAATCATTCCGCATAATGATTGCACATCCGGGAGCGGAAATGTAACTCGTCGAAGTTGCAATTGCAAGTGTCACCAAGAGTACTTTTGATTTCCGTTAACGTGTCAACGCTCTTCATCTTTTCGTCGAGTTGTCTTTTATCCGGTCTGATTTGTTCTCTAAAGCGGCTCCTTGTCTTCTCCTTTAACTTTTCCTTTTTCCGTACCGTTTTCTTTCATTCTACTTCCGAAATGGAACTCGGCATTTTCATCGCGGTGATAAATGTTAATTTACGCGCCCGCAGGCGTATTAAAAATCAATATGAGGACATTGTCAATGCCAACATTGGTATCTTATTTGCCAGTTAATTCGGTTCTGAAGTGGGAAGGACCTCGCGAACGAAACGGCACATTTTCATATCCAAATATTGGAAGGACTCATCATATTTACCCTGACCTTGATCTCTGATAATTACTAAACTCCACGAAATAATTAAATTCATTTGAAACGTCATTAAAACTTCGGCATTTAAATATGCAAATATCCCAGCATCCAGGCATCTGCAAACAATTTCAGTCTATTTTTAAAGTTTAAACGTCATGAAATTAATATTCAAGTACAGCAACCACCCTATTCATTAAACATGGTCACCCACAAAAGTGTTAACATAACTATAACGATTGTCGTGTACTCAGCCATACGTCATTTTCTATATTTAAACAATTTTTTAATTTCTTATTAATCCTAGGACCAAGGTCACATATATTTGTTTAAAATAAAGTTTCATGGGCTTCACGTTTTTATTTAGGACCTCCACAATCAATGAATGATTCGATGCACCCAGTTTGAAAAACAGTTTTATAAATATTTTGACGTCTCGAAAATTTATCAATTTCTTATTTATCTCAGACTAGAAACAAGGACACATATTTGTTTAAAATGAAATTTCAAGGGCATCGCGTTTTTCTTTAGGACCTCCACAATTAATGAAGTTTCAAATGATTCGGTGCACCCAGTTTGGAGAAATGTTCCATAAATATATTGACGTTTCGATATCTATAGACCTTATCATAGTCCCTTAATCATCGCGCGTCGTTCTTTTCCGTGCACCTAAATTATCAAGATTTTGACACTAGAAGACATTAACACATTCGCGACCGACAAATTTTTTCTATTTCAAATACTGAGTACCGGGGAAAATAATGAAATTCTGAAACTGGTTACCGCAAACTTGTATCGTGTATCGTCATGGACGTGAATGCACGTCAGCGGCAATCGGGAATAGAATTTAAAATGACGTGAATTCACGTCAGCGGCAATCAAGAATAGAATTTAAAATGACGTGAATTCACGTCAGCGGCAACCAGGAATGAAACTTGAAAAGACGTGAATTCACGTCAGCGGTCACGAACGTGTTAAGAGCCATGAAAGATCTGCCCCTTGACCGTCATCGAAAACAGTATCTCCCGAACCTCGATCGACCAATTCACCGACGAAAAATCGTATTTCACTGTTCCCTTTCGGAAGGGTGGGAGTGGCGGAAATAAGAAGAGTGGAAGAGTGGAAGGAGCGACTCGGAGGATGCGGGAAAGAGACGTCTCTTGGATCTCCTATCGCGGCTCTGACCTAGAAACACATTCCCGCGATATGCTCGCTTCGCTGACCCACTCGGCCGACACGCCCGGCAATAAGAAGCGACGTTCCCTCTTTTATCATGGCTCGCAGCGAATCGCCGCTCGCGCACCTGGATCGGGACGCCCCGGGACCGGGACGAGCATTTATAGCTTCCGAGTCGCGCCCCGTCCTGATCCGAGTGGTCTTCGAGGAGGTCCATTTTTTTTTCGCCCATTCATCGCGAAATGTGCAATTATCGGAACGGGGCCTTTCAGAGAATTGCGAACGGCTGGTTTCAAAGACAACGCCTTGATCGATGAATTTTCATGCTCTACATGAAGGATGGCAATCGACGCCGAAAATGAATCTATGGAGACTTAACCCTTTGAGCGCTGGCGACGCATATGTGCGTCTGACGTTTGGCCCAATATCGCGCGCACGGTCTAAGGAAATTCGCCCGTATGTCGAAAGTGCTTAGCGCTCAAAGGGTTAACGAATTTCAGTTCAATATATGACATCGCATAGCTTTAGGTCGTAGTTTTTGCGTAAATACTTAAGAATAAGGAGATTTTAATAATCTATTCGGAAAATGGATATGTATAACAGTGGAGTGTTTTAGGAAATTTGCGACGGTTGGTTTCATTTTTATCTGAAAGACAACGCCTTGATCGATGAATTTTCATGCTGTGTATGAAGGATGGCAATCGATACCAAAAATGAATCTATGGAGACTTGACGAATTTCAGTCCAATATATGACATCGCATAGCTTTAGGTCGTAGTTTTTGCGGAAATACTTGAAAATAAGGAGATTTTAATATTCTATTCGGGAAATGGATATGTATAACAGTGGGGCGTTTTAGGAAATTTGCGACGGTTGGTTTCGTTTTTATCTGAGAGACAACGCCTTGATCAATGACTCTTCATGCCTTGTATGAAAGATGGCAATCGACGCCAAAAATGAATATGGAGACTTGACGAATTTCAGTCTAATATATGACATCGCATACAGTTTTAAGCGTGACACTTTTCGCGCAAATACAAGTACTTGTAATTGAGAATAAGGAGATTTGAATAATCCACTCGGGAAATGGATATGTATAACCGTGGGGTGTTTTAGGAAATTTGCGACGGTTGGTTTCATTTTTATCTGAGAGATAACGCCTTGACTGATGACTTTTCATGCCGCGTATGAAGGATGGCAATCAACGCCAAAAATGAATATGGAGACTTGACGAATTTCAGTCCAATATATGACATCGCATAGCTTTAGGTCGTAGTTTTCGCGTAAATACTTGAGAATAAGGAGATTTTAATATTCTATTCGGGAAATGGATATGTATAACAGTGGGGCGTTTTAGGAAATTTGCGACGGTTGGTTTCGTTTTTATGAGAGACAGCGCCTTGATCGATGACTCTTCGTGTCTTGTATGAAAGATGGCAATCGACGCCAAATATGAATCTATGGAGACTTGACAAATTTCAGTCTAATATATGACATCGCATACAGTTTTAAGCGTGACACGTTTTTGCGCAAATACTTAAGAATAAGGAGAATTGAGTAATCCATTCAGAAAATGAATATATGTAACAGAAGGGCATGTCAGAGAATTTGGAACGGTTGGTTTCATTTTTTCTGAGAGACAACGCCTTGATCGATGACTTTTCATGCTCTACATGAAGGATGGCAACCGACTCAACGAACGTCTGCCAACAATGAACATATGAAGACTTTACGCATTTCGGTCAAACGTATGACATCGCATACAGTTTTGGGCGGTACACTTTTCGCGTAAATATTTGAGAATGAGGAGAGTCAAATGATCCATTCAGAAAGTGGATCAGAATAACAGTAGGGCGATTCAGAGAATTTGGAACGGTCGGTTTCGTGATTCCTTGGAAGTCAACGTCTTGATCGATGACTTTTCATGCTCCACGTCAAGTAGGGCAAACGGTATCACAAACGTTTGCCAAGAATGAACACATGGACGTTTGACGAATCGCGGTCTAACATGTGATGTCTTATACATCCTTCATAAATAGGTACACTTATCGCGCAAATACTTGAGAATAAAAATAATCAAATGAATCACTAAAAAGATATATCTATATTCCGTCACTCGTAATACTGACCTTCCCTAATCGAAAGAAATTTCTTGCCAATGGATTCTTTTCTCCTTTACGCGGCGCCAACTGATACCGGTCATTACCTGCAATTAATTTCCCATGCTGTAATAAGTGTCAAGGATGTGTTAGAAATTGAGATGACACGAAAATGGCGTCGTGAAGTCTCGTTCATGAAACTTTTCACCGAACTGGGAGTACCGAATCGCTCGGAAGTTTACCACGTGAACACGGAGGCCCTGACGCCCGTGAAATTTCCACTTTTAATACAAAATTTAAAAGTATATTTGAACAAACTAACAAATGAAACTTCAGGGATGTCAAGACTTTCCTTAGAGGGTCCAGATATACATGATGAACACTTTCAAGCAATTGGGTACGTCCAGGCGAAAATTTTTTCAAAAGATTGACACTTTCGGTGCCAATTCAATGACACCTATGTAAAGAAGTAATTAATCGAAGCCTTTTGTACATAATTAGGAACAAGTATAATATAACTTGTCAAGGGTTCCGCCGCAATTTGGTTTGCAGATGTAAATGGCGAAAAGTTCCGAAAAGGATCGAGAGCATTGCAATTCAATCGCGGGGGTTCGGTCATACGTTAAAGTCGACACGCGCGTATTTCAGGATTTTTCAGGAAGATGCAACGCCAGGTAGCTTCCGAGATTCTTGTAGTTACTCGATCGGCGCTACCGGCCAATGATAAATTTGTCGTGGATGCTAAATCTGCATAGACGTGTGCGCCGCTTTGAAGATCTGCACGCAGCGATTGCACCGAGTTAAGTGCAGTCGCTTACAAACTTGCAACTGCGATGCGATCCGTTCCGTCGACACTGGTGCACCGAGAATTCAAATCTATGGAATACTCGATACGGTGCTTCGGTATCTTGATTATGAACTCTCCTCTTTTCTTCGATTCTTTTGTAATTTCCCAAATCTTTAAACATTTCTTCGTGAGTTAGAGATTGTTTCATCTCTAAATCTGCAAAAATGCGAATGTCGCATTGAAGATCGACATGCAGCGATTACACCGAATTAAATGCAGTCGCTTACAAAGTTGCAACTGCGATTCCATATGTTCCGTCGTCATTCAGCATTCAAATCTATGAAATACTCGATACGGTGCTTCAGTATCTTGATCATGAACTTGCCTCTATTCTTCGATTATTTTGTAATTTCCCAAATCTTGAAACATTTCTTCATGAGTTAGAAATTGTTTCATCTCTAAATCTGCAAAAATGTGAGTGTCGCATTGAAGATCGACATGCAGCGATTCCACCGAATTAAATGTAGTCGCTTAAAAAGTTGTAACTGCAATTCCATATGTTCCGTCGTCACTCAGCGTTCAAATCTATGAAATACTCGATACGGTGCTTCGGCATCTTGATTATAAACTCTCCTCTTTTCTTCGATTCTTTTGTAATTTCCCAAATCTTTAAACATTTCTTCACGAGTTAGAGGTTGTTTCTTCTTTAAATCTGCATAAATGCGAGTGTCGCATTGAAGATCGACATGCAGCGATTGCACCGAATTAAATGCAATCGCTTACAAAGTTGCAACTGCGATTCCATCCGTTCCGTCGTCACTCAGCGTTCAAATCTATGAAATACTCGATACGGTGCTTCAGTATCTTGATCATGAACTTTCCTCTTTTCTTCGATTATTTTGTAATTTCCCAAATCTTGAAACATTTCTTCATGAGTTAGAGGTCGTATCTTTTTTAAATCTGCATAAATGCGAGTGTCGCATTGAAGATCGACATGCAGCGATTGCACCGAATTATGTGCAATCACAAACATGCATCTGCGATTAAATCCGATGAATCGATGCAGCTGCATCGGTCGGGGTGATGCTTCAAAATATTCGATACGGTGTTTCGTTATTTTCGTTTCTCGCAAATAAATCCTCGTTTATTTCCTCTCCTCTTTCCTTCCATTCTTTTGAAATGTCTAAAATTTGTCGAGATAGATCGGAGGCTACTTCGTAAAATCTCTAAATCTGCATAGATACTCGTGTCAGTTTTAAAGATCGACACGCAGCGATTGCAGTTAAGTGCAGTCACTTACAAACTTGCAATCGCGATACGATCCATTCCATCAACGTTTATTTCATCTTCCCTTTACTTCGATTCATTCGAAATTTCGCAAATTTTAAATTTACCCCACTTCTCGGTAAATTGAAAGTTGCTTTAGTTCGGTCGTTAAATCTGTATATAGGGCGTCACGTTGAAAATCTGAAACGAGTTAAGTGCAATCACTTACAAACTTGCAATCCCGATACGATCCATTCCATTAACGTTTATTTCATCTTCCCTTTACTTCGATTCATTTGAGATTTCTCAAATTTTAAATTTACCCCACTTCCCAGTACGTTGAAAGTTGTTTTAATTCGGTCGTTAAATCTGTATATAGGGCGCCACGCTGAAGATCTGCAACGACTGCAACGAGTTAAGTGCAGTCACTTACAAACTTGCAACTACGATCTGATCAGTTCCGTCGACACGTCGCATCTCGAGAGTAAAGATTCAAAACATCCATTATGGTACTTCGTTACTTTCAGCCCTCGCAAATAAACTGCATATCCTTTTCCTCCTACTTTCACATTTTTCTCGTCAATGTCAGTTTCAAGTGTCAATTTTAAATTTTCTCCACTTTCCTAAAAGTCAGATTTCCTTTCGCCGTATTACTTCCATGTATCTCCAGATAGAAACTCATGATCATCATATGATGAGGAAATTCGATTTACAAACAATTTGCGGACCATGTGCTGCATGAGATGTCTGCAATTTATGTATGCATATTACACGATAAATTTGTCACGCCATGGCTCAAATATGAGCTACAGACGCTGAAATTCATTATCGGCAATGCGTGAGATAAATTTTAGGTCCACATATGCGGACAAATATTGAGGCATTGCATGTACTTAACTTAGTTTCATATTTAAGTATTTTTGGTTCATCATTGTGAACTGCAGGTATGAGTTCGAAATGAGGACTCATAACATCCTCATGACATGTTTCATGATTATTTATATAGTTACGGAAAGTAGTCGTAGAACGATTGAGCTTTCGGATGCCACTTTCACATACCCTTAACCCCCGTAATTAAAACAAGATCCCTAATAACGAATTCCCCCGGCTCGTCGAACTCCTTGGCCGTGGGTGCGACTATAAGGACGGTTCTGAGACTCATGAAATTTCAATTCTTTTCAAATTTGTTTATAGGTATTTTAAAGATAGTTTATAAAAAATGAATTATCGGGAGTTTCAGGACCTACCTTAGGATCTCCATATTCACGTTTTAAAGTATGAAACGATTTGAGACACCCAGTTCGTAGAAAAGTTTTAGGAACGATTGAGCTTTCGGATGCCACTTTCACATCCCCTTAAGCCCCTTAATTAAAACAAGGAAGCCGATCCCTAATAACGAATTCCCCCGGCTCGCCGAACTCCTTGGTCGTGGGTGCGCGCGCATCTCTCCGTAGGATCGCGCGCCAAGTACACCCGCTCCTCGAGTGGAGTTCCTCCTTTCCCGGTGCGATCGGTGGCGTGACCGTCGGAGGAGCGTACCCGAGGAATCGGCCCCGCTTAAATTAGATTCCAATCTGAGCCCGCCGACTTCTTTTCGCCATTTTTCCGGTATACCGCGCGGCTAACGGGACGCGCAAACCACCCGAGAATCGCGCAATCCCGGTAAGTGTGTACCTGCACTTACGCACGGTGCGCCGTCTAACGGAGTTCATTAAAATCGGCAAGGATGCATCCTAACTCCCGTGGCCGTGGGTTTAACGACCATTAGCCAGCCCCGGGATCGGGGATTTTCTATCCCGCGAAATGATTTTCCGTTTTGTCGGCAGCCGCGCATGCGCGAGCCGCCTGTAGATCCCTCGGGGTTGCTGCATTGTATGGACACAGGTGGGTGACAAGCTTCGCACTTTTATCCCGCAACATCTGCCTGCGTATATCTACGACTTTTTCCGCCTTGGTAATTGATTAAACTCGTTTTACTCCTTGCAGTTAAGAGCGCCCGCGGCGGTGCACATGCTTCCTCCGTCTGTCTATAACGCTATTTCTTCGAGTCGACGCGAATGCATTTTTTATCCGTCGGCTCTACGTAATCCGTTGAAGTTGTTAAGGTGAAGTGAAACCCCCTTCCAATCAGTCGATTCGAATACAGCGCTTTTTTTTAAGGGTATTGGAACGAACTGTCCGAAACCTTAACACACGACTCGTGCGCGCTTAAGAATTACCCTGACACTTTCAAAATTTCGATTTTCGAAGAAAAAATGTTTCTTTTAACCTGGACCAGAACCAAGATGGCGTCGAACTTTTATATTTCGATCGATATACAATTATTGAAGGCTCCGATATGAGAAACGAAAGGGTCAGGACAATTTTACGACAATTTAGAACACTCGGGTAATCGATAAACTCGCATTTGAACGGGATAAAGGCAAAAAAAGTGTTGTATGCGCTTCTATACTAAAACGATGCACCGAATTATCTGAAAACATTAACACGTGATTATGAAGGCTCTAAGGAAGAACGCGATGCTCGTGAAATTTCATTATTCGAAAAAAAAAAAATGCATTTATCTCGAACAAGAGCCAAAAAAGATATTTTTTTCTTCTTCGAAAAATGAAATTTTACAAGCATCGCGTTCTTCTTTAGGGCCTCCATAATCACGTGTTAAGGTTTCAGATAATTCCATGCACTCAGTTTGCAGAAAAGTTTTATATATACTTTCACGTTCTGATATATATATATAGAACGCGTTTCCTTTTAAATGTATTTGGCGAGAAACTCTTCCGAGTTTCCTGATGACCCTTTCATATCACCTTAAGGATTACCGAAAAAATTCGTGAATTTGCTCCAGTCTCCCCTACGACCTACCTCAAGTTTCCATTAAGACTCCTTCCCCGGGCGCCGTTTTCGGAAATTTTCTTTTTCCAAAATAATTTGTTTGTTTTCTCAGCGGCCTCGACTGCACCCATGTCCGCTGCATTGTGTGCGTACAGGTGTGTGGCACCCTCCGCGCTCGGACTTCTATTTAGAAGCATCTATTTGCGGCAAATTAAACGCCCGGAATAGCATTTTGGTGTATTATTATATACAGAGATGAATCGCGCTGACGTTTGCCGGCGCTTTTTCCGAGGTGAGATCAAACAAATAGGAGCCAAATCCGCCTTGCATGCCATTCGCGATATTTGCCGGTCGCTATTTTCGCCAAAGACGATTTCTGCGGCCCCAAGTTCGATGAATAATGAGGTTCGCTTCTATCGTGAACTTTCACGATAACGTGCAACTATTCGGATGCACCGGTGCATTGGAATCATTTCGAAGAAGGCGCGGCAAGAGGGAGGAATTTGTTGCACCAGAGTCACTAGATTCCGAGGGATGGATATTGAGAATGTTTCGAATAGCTTAGCAAGTACACAAAAAAGATGTTCTGGTTAACCCCTTGACATCCGATGATATACAGAGATGTCATTCATTTCGTGTGCCATAGTAGATTTTGACATCTCCGAAACGTCTCTGGCCGAATTAAATAGTATTTTTCGCACGCATCAAAATCCGTTTTATTTGTTTTTTTTTTTGTTTATTTGACGTCTCCGAGACGTCATAAATTGTCTCCGGCCAAATTAAATAGTATTTTTTGCACGCATCAAATGCCGTTTTATTTGTTCTTCTTTTTTGTTTATTTGACGTCTCCGAGACGTCATGAATTGTCTCCGGCCGAATTAAATAGTATTTCTCGGACGCATCAAACTCCGTTTTATTTGTTTTTTTTTTGTTTATTTGACGTCTCCGAGACGTCATAAATTGTCTCCGGCCAAATTAAATAGTATTTTTTGCACACATCAAATGTCGTTTTATTTGTTCTTTTTTTTTTTGTTTATTTGACGTCTCCGAGACGTCATGAATTGTCTCCGGCCAAATTAAATAGTATTTCTCGGACGCATTAAGTTCCGTTTTATTTGTATGTCAAGGGGTTAATGTTACTAGATGTCCCTGATTAAGAAATTTCCAGTTAACATCAATGAGAAAGTCCGATTTGGCTAGAAACTTATGATTACTGAAGTCTGGTTGAATATATGGTTATCTTAATTTGATGATTAAACTACTAGATGCATTTCTAGTGGAAACTTCTTGTCCTCCTAATGAGAAGTTCTGTTCGGATTTGCCAGAGAAAGTGTTAACGCAACCAGATAATGTTTTACTGGAACTACCTGATGGTTTTTATCAGGAAAGTACTAAGGGCATGTTTAACGATTTAATCCACGTAAAATATGCGGAATTTTGATTCTTTTAACCGGACTTTTTTAGTGCAGGAGAAGGCACTAAATAAGAACTTAAAAAATTATGGGGATTGTATCATTTATGGTGTTTTTCAATTTTCCAGGATATAATATCGTTCCGAGTATACATACGATATACCTGAGTATAAATCGTACCGTGCAAACGAAATTATTATTTTCCAGGTAATGACATTAATAAAAAAAGTGCAGGGAAAAAAACCAGAATTCCGTTTATTTTAACCGAATTAAATCGTTAAATATGCCCTTACTATTTTTCCGATTAAAAGTGTCAGATATTTCAACTAAATTATTACGTGGTTGCCTCATTACTTTTTCTGGAAAATCCGTAGGGAGTAGTTCATAAATCTGATTAAGGTAACCAGACTTCAGTGATCAGAATTTTCTGGTCTTAATCAGAACGTCTCATTAACGATGATTAGAAATCTTCTACCCGGGCGCATCTACTGACCTAAAATGAGAATTATTTTTTAAGCGTAATTCGAGGGATCTTTACTCTTTTATATCGAATCGTCCTTTTTTAGATACTGATATCACGTTAACTCGGTTATGCTTTAATTTCAAATACGACTTGGATTCACCGAGATGAGAAATACGGTCACAACGAGAGCAGAAACGGTGCAAGTACGCCAGAGGTGAAGGCCCTAAGTGCAGCGACGAGTGCACATACCTTCCTTCATGTACAGAGCACAAGTGTACCAATTTTCCCAGGCTTGGGTTTTCTCAACTCCCTGTTAAAAGTCCCGAAGGAACGGCTACACTCAGGATAATCACCGGTTATTCCTGATTGCGAGTAAAAAGTGATATTTCTAAACATTGCACGGGGTACAAGCGTACAAGCGTTTGCATACTGGAACCGAAGTCTCGAGAGTCAGCTGTTTTTCTTGCACCGTTGCACTAAGAGCAACCTTTGAAATGCATGCACTGCTCGCGCATGCGATGACGTAAGAGATTGCATCGACTTAGTTTCCGGAGGAAAAAAAAAAAAGAAACGCGGAAACCGCATTATATCCCATTAAAACGAAACTGAACACCGGCGCTGCTGCGATCTCTTCTTTTCCTCTTACCAGGTCGTGTTTCGTTCAGTTTTTTAACAGCTGTGGCGAAGACGCGACTTTATGCCTTGCTTGTCACATTAAGGTGTTACGAAAGTGACATTTTATATATATTAAAATGTCAAGATATGTATAAAATAATTACTTGATTAAAGTGATTATTAAAGCCACTCCAATTGGAACATGTGCCACGTGCTCCAAAATGTGTGATATATTTCTGCAAAATTTGAAAATATGAAAAATATTCTAAATAACCCCGATCCCCCCTAAGAAAGAAATTCCTATTTAAGTAGTTAATATAATGACATACAAATGGAAAGATTATAATATGTAGTCTTGTAACAATGTCCACCCAGAACGCATATTTAGCGTAAAGGAAGGGCCGGTGTATTAAAATGATGTACTGATGTTCATTAAAATCGGTACACCAAAAATTGCAAAATAAAAAATTCATGATACCTATAGTTTTAATTGCGGCGTGATATTAGGACGCGATAGAAATGTTAAATCTCGTGAAAAGTACATGAAATTTTGGTCGTTGAAGCCCTCGTTGCAAAATTTCCGATCGCAAATCTCACGGGTCGAAAAGATTTTCCACAAGTGCAAAGTGGGTGAAGGAAGATCCTGGGATCGATCGATATGATCAACTTTCGCCTGCGAAATTGACAGTTCTTTTTATCCGATTTTCATGTGTTGACCAACTTCGCGACTTCGCAAGAGTGGACAATTTTTGCACGCGAATCTATTCGTATGGGGAAAAAATTTTCATGAACCCGAGAATCGGTCTTATGGGGTATTACAGCAATTTTGCCATACGCATCGTTCTAAAAAATGAAGCACATAGAGCAGACCTCGGTCTCGCATTTCCCGTTTCGGTACCTACGCGAAGTCGCGTCCTCGCCGTTAAGGCCCGAGGAAGCTCGAATAAGGCCCTCTCGGGCCCCAGAAAGAAGAGATCCCGGCAGCACCGACAAGAGCACAGTGTTTTGCCCCATTCTAATGTCGCGCGAAGTAATGGGCTTTACACGTCTGTATTTTGTTCGGAAAGTAAGCCGATGGTATCTTACGCCGCGGGCGGTGCGTACGAGAGTTCCTATAAATAATCCGGGCCCTCTCGGTGTCTCTCGGGAGAGAAAGAGAGACAGAGGACGAGGAGAAAGGGAAAGAGAGGCCGAGAGGGAGTACGGGCCCCGAACGAGAGGGAAGGCAGGAGAAACGGGAGAAAAAGGAGGAAGAGGAAAGGGACGCCGCCACTCTCACCGGGAACGCTCGATAAATTCACGACAAAAAAGGATTTTCCCCGGGAGCGCGACTCGGCCAATTTACGGCTGAATTGTGGGATACGCTAATTTTTTAAGGCCCCACTCCCGTCGAGCCTTAATGCGCCTGCCACCCTCGGAAAAAGAATAAGGCCCTCCGAAGGCCCTGCTCCCTCTTTAATCTCTCGCGGTCTTCGCACGTACGCCGAATAAATTATCAAGGACGCCTCGTTACTCCCGAGGACTGATTCGCTCCTCTCCTCTCCATTTTTATCCCCTTATCTGCTGCCTCCCCTTTTCTCTCCTCGTTTTTTTCACCTTTCACTCGGGGAGTTTTAACGAAGCGGGGGCAAAATTACTCGGCCAGGGAGACAATTGAGTGGGTACCTCTTATAACTACCTCTCGTCTCTTCCTTTTGTTTTATGTTTTGGCTTCCCACTAAACACGAAGTTCACCGAGAAAAAAATCCTGATGAACTGAACGGTTTAACCCTGTTCAAGCGATTTTTGTTAAAGGGACATCAGTTATTGTGTGGTTTACTCTAAATAAGTAGATGCAACTATTTTTTAATAGGTGAGCATCCTACCGGCTTTTGTACGAATTTTTTAATTGAGACCCAGGGGTAAACAGGCACTTTCTACCGAATTTAATAAACGACCCTCCTTGCAAATACTTTCCCAACCCTCGATCGCTCGTCGCCACTTCTCGACGTTATTCTCCAGAAAATCAATTTCGGAAATAATTTTCATTATTCCCCGGCGATTGTTAATCTCGTCCCACACTATTTATCACGATCCGGGGACGTCTCTTGATTGAAAGCCTCGTATGGTCATCAGTGTCACCCGTACTGTTTTTACCCATACGAATTAATTTACTTCCCTCGAGTCCCTAATTTCCGGCGGTTATCGCGCGAATAAACCGGGAATAAATCTTAGAGAAATGATAAACAACTGCCGGGTAATTCTAGGAAGCTTCCTCTCCTTCTCCCTCCGGTACCTACTCTTTGCCCCTCTCTTTGTCCCTCTCTTCCTCCCTTTGCGCCTCTCTTCCTCTCTTTACGCCTCTCTTCTTCTCTTTGCCCCTCTCTTCTTCTCTTTGCGCCTCTCTTCTTCTCTTTGCCCCTCTCTTCTTCTCTTTGCCCCTCTCTTCTTCTCTTTGCCCCTCTCTTCCTCTCTTTGCCCCTCTCTTCCTCACTTTGCCCAGTTTCTCTTAAAAGTCATCGCCTTTATCGCGCGCCTCGACCGGACCTCGCGGTATTAGCGCGGTAGATCACATCGACGAAGGCTCGGCCACAAAGAAGTGAGCAAGAACGAAAAAATGCAGTTGGACAGCCTGCTTACCCGAGGATGCAAGAGTGCATCCCGTGCTACGTACAGGCCCGAATAACTGCCTCCCCCAAAGGCTGAGAGATACGAGCAAATTCGTTACTCCTTCGGTCGGTGTACCGCGTCGCCCTCCGAAGAGTCGTTACTCATTTGCGTCTTGCGAGCGATTCGCTTGCTTTTTGCGCTTACTGCCCCATTTTCAAGGGTTTTTATTTGATACAGCGAGTACAGTCTTTTTTTGTACTTTCATGGGCGACGTAGATACTTATTTTTGTATGCAAGACACTATTAAATGCTATTCTTCGAGGAGTTACTCATTTGCGTCCTGCGAGCGATTCGCTTGCTTTTTGCGCTTACTGCCCCATTTTCAAGGGTTTTTATTTGATGCAGTAAGTACAGTCTTGTCTCTATAATAACGTAATAACTTGGACCGTCTAGTAATAGAGAGTGTAGAAAAAATATTGTATGCACCTCTTGTGACCCTCGTTATCGGCACTCGTGTGGCAAACGGCACTTAATGCATAAATAATTATATCCTGACTGTTAGTTATTTTTCTGTCCATCAATTACGATTTTTCCACGATTAATGGGGATTCAATTGTTCATGTTCTGTATATTTCGTCACCGGCGAATATATATATTGTACGTACAATTGTATATTTTCTAAGTTTTCCAATTTACGTTTTTCTGAAACCTCAGTTAGGAGGTATGTTAAAGTGTATGTGAATTCCCATCAATTGTTATCGGTGTAAGTACTCGTCCTGGATATTTTGGCACTGGGGCGAAGCTGCAATGCAATCGTGGATTTTAGCGGCTGTATTCGATTGTAAATCACTTTGCGCATCGTCGAGTCTTAATTGACCTCTCCTTAGGATGGAAAAGGAGCAAAAGAGTCCGCAAAAAGTTCACTTCTTGCGGCTTGAGAAGAGATCGATGGAGATGCATCGCGGTCCATCCGACGCGCCCTCTTCGGGCGGCGAAGATTCTTCTAAGAGGGTGGAGGGTCCTCGACGGAATTATGTTACAAGGACGCATTCTTGCAGCGATCCTCGGAGATCTGAGACATTCCGGAGACGTGGAAATGACCGCAAATCTCCAAGAGGCATCCCAGGAATGCCCCTCGTAACGTTGGCCGCGTGGAGTTGTTTATCAGGGAATTGATAAAGCGCGTTACAACAAAATGTGGAAATTACCCCGTCGCGATAAAAACCGCCGAGAATGTTGCACTTTCCTGCGGATAAAAGCCTCATCGATTTGCGCATGCTAACGTTTATTTCACGGATAAACACGATAAAACTTCGTAATCCTTGCGCAAGGAAAAAAAGGAGATGTCACTCTTGGCGAAGGACAGCATTGTTCGCGAAGTTTTGCTTCTGGTGCAGTAACAATGCAAGAAGCAAAAGCGAGAAGAAAGAGACGAGAGCTGGCCAAATCTGCGAATAAATTTGTGGCAATGGCTAAATAATTATTTTCTGCACGCGAAGTTGTTTATCAGGGGATCGATAAAGCGCGTTACAACAAAATGTGGAAATTACCCCGTCGCGATAAAAACCGCCGAGAATGTTGCACTTTCCTGCGGATAAAACCTTCGTCGATTTGCGCATGCTAACGTTTATTTCACGGATAAACACAATAAAACTTCGTAATCCTTGCGCAAGGAAAAAAAGGAGATGTCACTTTTGACGAAGGACAGCACTGTTAATAAAGTTTTGCTTTTAATACATTAATAACTTCATTAAAGCAAAAACGATTGCAGTCGCGTCACACGGAGATGTAACCACAGGAGAGTTTCGATTAGAAAAAGTGTTTGCTAAGTTAGCGAGATATTAAAAAAAAAATATGTTACCATTCCTGCTCGAGTGCACGAGCACGATAAAAAATATCGTGGCCAATAAAAAATATTGCAGCCATGAATATAATTTGTATCGTCCCCAATAAGTTTTCATCTTGTCCATGTAGCGAACAAGCCTGTACAAAAAAAAAGAAACATTTTGCTGCTTCAATATCAAAATGTCCTAAGCATTAGAACCGTGAATTATTTTCTTGGAGTTGTACATGGAATGACGGACAAAATGTGGGAATTAAATCGCAGCGAAAAAAAGCTCCGAGAATGTTGAATAGGTCGACAGATGAAATACTCATGGAATTGCGCAGACTAAACGTTTATTTGAACGATAAACATAATAAAAGTTCGTAATGCCTGCGTTACTACGTAATGGCAATTGGCGTACTCGTAATCGATGGTCGATGCCTTGCCAATATCTCCCGGGGATCCGTCTATAAATAGTCGCAGCGTTTCCTGGTAAAGTATACCGCGTCCTGACGTTCCGGAGAAACCAATAGTAAATAGTGGAGCACCGAGTTCCAGGGAGGTGTAATTTTATTGCACGTCGCCGCCATGACAGAGTGCAATTAATGCAGAGTACAATACGGGAACGGGGAAGGTCCTAACTCGTGGCGGGAATCGCGAGGAAGGATGCGAATCCTTTTTGCGACCGAGACAAGATAATGGACTCGCGAGTTACAGATGTAACGATTAAGTGGACGAGGAAGTGGTCGACTTCGCTTCGGGGGAAAGTGGGAGATGCACTTCTAGCCAGGTGCATCTGCATACATTGCAAGGTGTCATAGGAGTATTGTACTCCGGCCCGTTCTCTGTTTTATCACCACTATACTGATAATACTCTTTCCTATGTAACTCATCGGGTCGATTTATGTATTTTAGCCATGGTGGTCGCATTTTAACCGCTGATATGACGGTAATTGGAGATAAAGCGCATACAACGTTATATATATGTTTATTGTATGTAAGTAATGTATGTTCTCCTGTATTCGTAATGACAGGGGGATTTGTATGGTGAACCTTGCTTCATTATGTAAAATCCTGCGATGAAATACGCCCAAAGGACCATCAGGAAGAGTGGAGATAATTAGTTTAAAATAATTATTTTTTGCAATTATATATGATTTAGGCAACAATATATATGTCAACGGCATATATTTCTCTCAGTCAGCTACTCTTTTTCCTCGGTTCAGGATCTCGCCGTGTCCCTTCTTCTCTCGAAGGACTCTCGGAATCCTTCGGGCAGACTCCTGGAAGGTTCTCGGATTAATCGCGGTGCTCTCCGAAGTTGTGTACTCTCTCCGGGCGCGTCCTCCTCGGTTTCCCTCGACGGTCTTTATTCCGCGCAATTGATCGCGGTGCTCGTCGGGCGAAGCGAGCGCATAACTATCCACATGTAAATTGCCCGTTTGAATGCCCCCTCGCGGTGAATAGACACTCCGTAGGTGTTTATTGAATGCCCTCCGCGTTCCGGGCGGCGAGGGCGCATGCGCGGCTCGCTTGGAGCGCATGCGCGGCTCGCTTAGAGCGCATGCGCTACGCGGCGTTACCGCTACTCCCTCGCGACTCGTGCCATACTTCAGAGAGCAGCCCAGCGGCGCGGGGGGCGCGATAAACAAGCGCGTCGCCATTGTGCCAACGAGACCAACAATAAGCGCACCGGCCTCGGCGAAACCGCTACGTCGGTCGTGGTCGCTACTACGAAATCCCGAGGCCTTTACGCGTCCATTAAAAGCATCGATAGAGATCTTCTCCCGATGAAATATCGACGCCGAACCGACCTCCGGAAATATCGCCCGCCATGGCGACTCGAGTCTCTACACCAGTCGCTCCTGGCGCCGCTCTGGGATTAATACTGGTGGGTCGTCCTCGATCGGTCCAATACCGTAGCGTTAATTTAGAATTAGATTTAGATTAGTTAACTTATCGATTCGACTACGCTAAAGGGGCGAAGGTACCTGCGCAAAGTACCGCGCCATCATAACCTCTCCGCCAAGGGTAGAGGACCGCCACAGAACCACCGTGGTCAAGGCGCTCATTTCCCTTTTTCGATGTTCTAGAAGTCTCTTTTTCAAGAGCGCCCTTATGTCGCTCTCGACTCATGTGGAGACCATCAAGTCGCAAACTTTTCCAAATCTTCCCAGAAGGAGGATTTATTTCTTTAGCGCTTAAGCCTCGCTTTTTTAATTTCGGCACGCACTTGATAAGAGGCAATTTGGCGCTCGTCTGCGTTTTGCGGTATTCTAGAGGTCACTTCTTTAAGGGCGCCCTTATGTCGCTCTCCACTCACGTGGAGACCATCAATACGAAGTAATATTAAGTATAAATTAAAAGTGTATACCCGCCGTTCGATTTATCATTCGGCAAGAACGCGGAAAAATCGTTATCAATTCGGCGGGGGATTTGAAAAGCCGGAGGGTAGGTTTCTAGAGTTGGAGAAGTTCCGTATCTCGATCTACATAGTTGCATAACTCCAGCGGGTATCGATACCGGGGTGCATGCATCTCGGAGCACGGGATGCACATGGCGCGGGCGCATCGAGATGCACTTGGCCGGCGAGGAGAGCCGAGCGTGACGAGGCCGGTGCACCCAAGGCTCGCCGCCGGATAACGAACCGCGCGAGTAGTCGCGAGTACCCGCGAGTAGTGGCGAGTACCCGCGAATGGACGCGAATGGACGCGAATGGACGTCAATGGAAGCGAATGGACGCAAACTACCGGCAGCAGCCGATCCCACTCGCGAATGGCCTCCGAACCGGCGAACATCGCGGATCGGCCAGCCCACCTTATTTCGCCAAGGTGAACCTCCTCGTAAACGTCGAAGACCCTCGGTCGAGGTGTGGATCGCGCGAATCGCAAGCGGAACTGACGCGAGTCCCTTATCGGTCTCCCGGACCTTCCTTCAGGAGATAGGAAATTCCGGAATCCGGAAGTCCGTCGGCACTTAGAGGAACCTTCGTTGAAAGAGTACAATGATTAAGGGGATGCATAACCCCCTTTAACTTGTTAACACATTCGCGAATTTTTCCCCTTCGGATCACATTCGGCAAATTTTTTTCCTTTCAAATACCGAGTACCGGCGAAAATAATGATATTCTGAAACTGGTTGCCGCAAACTTGTATCGTGTAACGTTATGACGTGATTTACGTCAGCGGCAATCAGGAATAGAATTTAAAATGACGTGAATTCACGTCAGCGGCAATCATGAATAGAATTTAAAATGACGTGAATTCACGTCAGTGGTCGCGAATGTGTTAATCGGGTATGACATTTTTCGTCATGACTGGAAGACACCTCGAATGGGCATCACGAGTTTTATTCGTCATGGAAATTATTAAACGTCATATGTTGAACGCATTACGTTCACGAAAAAAGTCCCCATTGTGAAACGAGTTTTACAAAAGTTAATTCCCAGGTTAACAGGTTAAAATCAATCTATTCGGATGTGACACATTTTTTTTAGGGTATTGCACCGAACTGTCCGGAACTTTGATACGTGCCACGTGACTAAGAATTGATCTTTGAAAGTTTGGATTTTCGAGATAAAGAATTGTTGACTTAGCATAGACCAAAACGAAAATGGCGGGGAGGTTTCATATTTCGACGGATATACAATTATCGAAGGCTTTGATATGGGAAACGAAAGGGAACATAGAAGTTATAAGGAAGGTCCCGGTGAAATTTCATTTTTATAGAAAAAGTTAATAAAACTGTCAATCGACCAATAAAAATAAGCTGAAATATCAAGGGGCTTTTCGGTCCTTCCTTAGGGCCTCCATTTTTACGTGATAAAATCCGAACCGACTCGGTACACCCACTTTGGAGAAAACGTTTATAAACGAGACATAACGTACCAAATTATTTGAAATCATCCCACACGAATGGTAAGGTCCCGAGGAAGGTCCATGCTCTCATAAAATTTCACTCGTACACAAAAATTATGATATATAAACAATATTTAAAAGAAAGCGAAATTTCCTGAGGGTCGAGACCTTCCTTAGAGCCTCCACTTGAACGTGATGAAATTTCAACCGATTCGATACGCCCAGTTCCAAGGAAAAGTATCGAAAACGAGAATCGCGACTTTCGTATCGCCTCAATTTTCCGCACTTTTGCTTTCTGACGGCGTCCCGTCTAGGCGTAATCGACGTAATCGGCGTCCCTTATCAAGGGGATCGGCTTCGGAATCGTTCAGCGGGATGAATCGCGACGACGTCTTCGTCGTTGATCGATATTCCGCGGGGCCCGATGTCCCGAGTTTATCGAGGGGAATCGATTGATTTGCGATCGGCGTACAATGGCCTCCACTTAGGATCTAGTAAACGCCCGAATCGACCGTAATGATATTCCGCAACACGCGGGTACGAGGCCGCGGTACCAGGAACGACGGTGCGGAGGAAACGCGTCGAGGAAGCGCAGTGACACCGGACCTCGGAGCTAAGGACTATTAGCGAGGATAGCGAGGGATTGGCGGCGATCTACGATACGGGATAACGCGTTTAGAATCTTCGATCCCTATCTCTCGAGTAATGCATGCAAATGATCGCGGTGCATCGGCGTACGCGGTATCGGCTGCGGGGACGCGGAAATTTAAATCCCGGTAATACGGATCGAGGTGAAAAATGGCTCCGCTCCAAATTGGGTTCTCCTTTTCCCGAGTAATTCCGTCCTACCTTCGGAACGGCCGAGTAATCGTGCATCATAGGGCAGGTCAGTGCCGTCTGTCTGGGAACGATTTTCATATACTTAAGGGGATGTGAAAGTGGCATCCGAAAGCTCAATCGTTCATAAAACTTTTTTACGAACTGGGTCTCTCAAATCGTTTCATACTTTAAAACGTGAATATGGAGACCCTAAGTCCTGAAACTCGGGAAATTTCATTTTTTATACACTATTTTTAAAATACCTATAAAGAAATTTCAAAAGAATTGAAATTTCATGAGTTTCAGGACCTTCCTTATAGTCTCCCTATTCAGGTTGTAAAGTTTCAAACCATTCGGTAAACCGAGTTGGGAGAAAAGTTTTATAATTATTTTGACGGTTTATATGTACAGAATGATATCATATCATTTCATGTCATCTTAAGGGGATACGAAAGTGGAGTCTTAGGGGTCAGACCGTTCACGACAGTTTTGTGGTGTTCCGATTTCTTTCAAATTTCACCACTAGTAAAATCTCTTAAAAAAAAAATAATTTTACGTGTACTTATCAGACACCACCGAAGGAAATGTTCCTTTGAATAGTACCAAAGGAAATATGGTACGAATCCCAAGAGTCATTAGGCTCAAATACATCGTCGTAATTCCGAATAAATGTTGCGTCTAATTTATTCGAGTTTGAGTAAAACAATGATTCTTGGAGTTAACAAAACATTTCTTTGGTACTACTTAAAGTAATATTTGTTTGGTTAAATGAGAATTTTTTTATTCTCAGGTACGTGAATTATCTGTCGAATCGCGCTTGCGCGACATCGCTCCTTCTCGCGCCGATTCGGGCCCGAGGCTCGTCTTCAATGGCGAGCCCGAGTTGTTAAATATAACCGACGCTTTCATAAATCACGCGAATACCGCGATGTTAAAGGCAGTTAAACCGGCGAGAAGCGAGCGTGGGATGAGGAATACGCGAGCGCGCATGCGCGAATGGCGGAATGGGATGACGCACCGTCCTCGCTAAATCGTTGCACCGTCCGGTACCATCCGGCATCGCGATGCACCGATGCAAGCCGATCGCAGGATGCAGTGCTTTTTACAGCTTCGCGATGTGCTTCCCAGATGAGAATGTCAGAACCGAGGTTTACCATTTCTATGATATAATTCAAGGAGGAAACAGTAAATAATAATAAATGAATAGTATATAATAAATCTCATCATCAAACATAGTTCCGTGACAATAATATAACCTTTGTATATCCTCTGTAACATGTAATGTAACATGTATTTGCCATTTCTATGATATAATTCACGGAGGAAACAGTAAATATTAATAATAAATAAATAGTACATAATAAATCTCATCATCAAACATAGTTCCGTGACAATAATATAACCTTTATATATCCTTTGTAATATGTAATGTAACATGCATGTTGCAAGTGTGTAAAATTTATGTTACTATTTCCTAAGCAGTTATGTCGCAATGATGTGAAGCGAGTTATTTAACATACACACAACCATGTGTTACGATATATTAATTCTTTGGTTCAATTGAGTGGTGCAACGATAAGATGCTTCATTAAGTTTTGCCGGAATAGTTACATAAGAATTAAAAAATATCGACAGATATGTACGGTAGTACGATTCGTCGTTATGTCAACGCATTTTTTTGTACACTCATCCATAATTAATAAAAATAGCCTGTGAAACAAAAATACGTAAAAAAAGACCTGCAAAACTACAAAATCTGGACCACTAGGTAGATCGAACGATTCGTCGTTACATAAATGCATTCTTTCTATGCTCATCCAGAATTGGTAAAATTGCCCTCTGAATCCAAAATACGTAAAACAACAGCTGCAAAACCATAATCCGGACCACCAGTCGCGTTCCGAGGACCTAAAACCTCCTTTTTCCAGGATTGCACTCGCGGCGACACACTTCCCTGGATACGAGCCTGCCGGTCGTCGATAATGTACCGACGACACGCAGGAGGTGCATCCTCGGGGTATGCAGCTCGAGGGAGCCATAATTCCATCGGACTGCCGTAATTTGTGGATCGGTTGATTCGACTTTTTCCATCGAGCTCGCTCCCGCCAGTCCCGATCTATACACGCGTGAGTATGCGCGCGCATGTCGCGCTCGCGTGCATCGCGGTGCATAAGTGCAAGTGCGCGCTTATGCACCGACCACCGCTCGGCCTGTACAATTATCCGAATCTAGCGGGACAAAAGTGCATAGAGCATTTAAAACGTTCACTTTTAACATTCTGAAAACTGAGACAAGCTACCTATAAAATATGATAAAAAAGACTTTATTAACTATTATTATCGCATATTTAAGCGGCGCATTCTTCGGTCGACATCGTGTAACAACCGGTGTTTTTACATGATGAAAATGACTAACATAATTTATATATTAGTCATTTGGTCGTCGATGATTGGGGGTGAAATAAGAAATTTTAGTCATGCGCTCGGATATTCGTTAATCACTCGGTAATTACGGATTATTACTTTGTCATTTTAGAAGTGAACTTCCGTCCTTTTCCTCGCCGTTCGATTTTTATAATCGTGTCGTAAAAGTATTCATTTGCAGTAACTCGTTTACCGTATGTATTTTAGGTCAAGATATGTAGTTGATGTTTTAGTACGTTAAATGCGCCTGGTAATGGAAAATAAATACATGAAATTATTTATCGAAGGGAGACATTTATATTTTTTGTTTACACGTACCATGTTGGTCCCGCTTTCCACTTAAGGGTTGCATTTACATAATTACGCATTTATTCCACACTTTAAGGCTCATTTTCTAGTTATAAATAAATTTCGATCATAATTAACTCATTTCAGTTTTCTATAGAATTTCCTCTCGGTTTGCAAAATATTACACCATGTAGCAACGATCTGCTCGGTCGGAAGAGGCGAGAGACCCAGATCCAGAGGAGCCTCGTAATTTGTCACATTGTCCCATTATCCGTGCACTTGCGTTCCGCTGCAACGAGCAGCGAATTACTCGGAAGCCAGTTCTCGAGGAATGTCTCCTGGATAGCGAGTTTCTCGCCGATTTTTCTAACCGGGGCACGGCGAGTCAATTGAAATGATCTTTCGCCTAAAGTACATTTCAATATTAATAACAATTCGTAATTTCGCGTTTAACGTTCTCGAGAAGTATCTCCTGGATCGCGAGTTTCTCGTCGATTTTTTCAACCGGGGCACAGTGAATCAATTTAAATGATCTTTCGCCAAAAATACATATCAATATTAATAACAATTCGTAATTTCGCGTTTCGCGTTCTCGAGAAGTATCTCCTGGATCGCGAGTTTCTCGTCGATTTTTTCAACCGGGGCACGGTGAGTCAATTTAAATGATCTTTCGCCAAAAATACATGTATACTTCAATATTAATTACAATTCGTAATTTCGCGTTTCTAGAGGTTTTTGACATATATTACGTAAACCAAGTACTTCACCGAAGAAAACCGTAGAAAACCGGTAAATTACGTTTCCAATATGAAGAATCCCGTAAATGCACGATATACGACATCCGCTAGATTATAAACGTCTCTTAACACATGTAAACACGTAAATATCTATACGAAATAATAAATTAATGTGGCGCTTATGTTGAAAATTCTGTAGAATTCTACGTCACCAAGACGGCGGATGCCGCAGATGCATAATATATGCATCCGCCAGGTTACAAACATCTACGTCACGTAAACATTATCAAGAATTAATTTAACACTCGTGTCATTAATTTTTTCGACTTAACCCTGTTTAATATCAAATTTCTACCTGATCTTATTATATTCTACTTAGAAACAGAAGAGCGTAACATACTTCGCGTAGAAAACCAGGGACGTATTGAACGTTGGAACATATGTGCCCATAATTATGAAAGTGGTCTAAGTCATATATTTTTTGTTTCGAAATTACATTAAATTAATTTCGTTTGAAATAATATGGCGTGAAATAACTGATAAACTCATTTTTTTTTAAATTTTGACTTAGACCACTTTCATAATTATGGGCACATGTGTGTAAAAACCCACGTATATTACATGACGTGTCAGGGAACTCGGTAGAGTCTCGCGCCAAGTACATTAAAAAGCATGCGCGATATCTACCATGGTTCCCATGCTGGGCAACGCAGCTCTTGATGTTTGGATTGACGAACAAGAATTCCGTGGAATAATTTCGATTTCGCGTACCGTGGTTTCCTCCAACCATCGACGTTGCGAATGACGTGGCCAGAATTATGCTTGTCCGATCGAATAAATAGCTGTCGTTACGTATGCGCGGTACGCCGTAGTTGTACTTGTTCCGAAACTCCGGCCGGAGTTCTCGGACTGGCTTCAAATCGCACTCGGCCGAATAAAAAGGCGAGGTTCGTTCGGTAGCGACTCCTGTCACGAGATATCGCGCACTCCATTTGTCACGGCATCAGGTTTTTCAATGGTTACACAAATCGTACGCCGACCGTGTCGCCATTCAAGCGGTTCTCCGCGGCGCGTCCACCTCGACCGCTGAGATGGCCGCGTATATAAGGACGCCGTCGAAAGTGCACTCAGAGAAAATCTCGTCGAAAGTCTATTCGGACTCGATTCTAAACTTCACCCAAAATCCATTCAAATTCACTCAGAATCTCTAAAATCTATCCACGACCCAGCCAAAATTCATTCAGTATCTATCTAGGTTCAATCTAAACTCTCCGTCTAAAATCCATTCAAAATCTATTAGAAATCTCTCTAAAATCTATCCAAAATCCAGCCAAATCTCATCCCAAATCTACTCAGACTCAATCTAAGCTCTATTCAAATCCATTCAAAATCTCTGTAAAATCTATCCACAACCCAGCCGAAACTCATTCAATATCTATCCAGACTCGATCTAAACTCCGTTTAAAATTCATTCAAAATCTATTCAAAATCTCTCTAAAATCTACCCAAAATCCAACCAAAACTCATTCAATATCTATCCAGACTCAATCTAAACTCCGTCTAAAATCCATTCAAAAACTCTCTAAAATCTACCCAAAATCCAACCAAAACTCATTCAATATCTATCCAGGCTCAATCTAAACTCCGTCTAAAATCTATTCAAAATCCATTCAAAATCTCTCTCAAATCTATCCAAAATCCAGCCAAATCTCATCCCAAATCTACTCAGACTCAATCTAAACTCCATTCATATCCATTCAAAATCTCTTTAAAATCTATCCAAAATCTCTTTAAAATCTATCCAAAATCTCTTTAAAATCTATCCAAAATCTCTTTAAATCTATCCAAAATCTATCCAGACTCGCTGCAAACTCCATCCAAAATCCATCTAAAATCCGTCTTAAATCCCTCCAGGACGCTTAAATCCCGCTTCTAAGCCAAATAGGTCGCCTTCGCTATCTCGAAGACCCGCCCGGAGGGACCAGAGCCCAGGAACGCGATACGGCCGTTCGTCGGCCCGCGACAGGAAGGTGGTAGGTAGGCGAAGGTGGTAGAGGGAAGGTAAATATAGGCCCGGATGGCAGAGAGGGCAGAGCAGCACCGCCGGAACTTACGGGGCGGGGATTCTTTATTTTCCGTCAATTTATCGGCGGACTTTTCCCGAGAGTGCCCCGAGGACGGCGGATCCTCCCCGGGATCGTCCAGGACTCTCCAGGAGGAGCGGGGCCGGGGAAGGAGCAACCTCCACGAGATGCGATCGCACCGGTTATCGCGGCGGCATTGTGGCCGCGATAGCATCGATTATCTCATTAATTATTCATCGAACTATCAGGGCGCATTAGCGTTCATTCGTATATCGATCCCCGTTAACTCGACTCTCGAGGGCGCAGGATCTAAGGTCCTGGAAGGGGGAAAGGGAGGAGGGAGGACGGTTTCAACGACATTTTGCATCGGCACGGAATGTCGAGGAAACTGGTTGCGCCGCGTCCAACCGGGGAACATGTGCGAATGACTACTAACGACTGGATGTGCGCATGCGCGGCCCCGCGCGCGAGCATGCGCGCAGCGGCTCGCGGAACGTGCGTTATGGCGCGCGCGATTAGGGCCTCTTTTTAGTGATCCAACGTCCCTAATGTGTGCGCGTAATGCGCCTTGCGCCTCTCCGGTATGTGCCTTTTAACCACGCTCCGACAGAGATCCGCGAAATGGCCCCTTGCTGCGTTTTAAACCTTCGACGCGTTTCTGCACAACGAGTTGCGCAACCAGACGTGCAGTGGACGTCAAGAGTGGAGGGTCGTGCTCGGAGAGTGTGGGTAGAGAAGGTGGTATGGGTACCTTGAAAGTTGTATATACGCGTTGTACGCGCAAAGTGTACCTGGATGCATGTAACGTATGTACAATGGCGGACATGAATGCCTCCCCTGCAGACACGGCATCGCCTGTGCAGGATGAGAGGGCATCGATGTCTCCCAGTGTACGTGCAAAAAGGAACTGGATGCATGTACCGTATGTACGTGCAAAAAGGAACTGGGAATACAAGGGGTCCTATCTACCTCCGTTTGGGAAAATAACTTCATCGCTTTTAGAAACACGGGGGAATGTTTTTGAGGACAGTTGAAGACTTTCAGGGGAATATCTTTCGGTCGTCGTGATTTTGCTTTGGATGGATGTTAAAGGGATGACGATCAGTCGGGTTTATTTAACCAGTTAGATGTCTTTGACGAGTATACTCGTCATGAAAGCATACGGTTCGAATAGGCCCCAACGGCTGACTGGTCAAAGGATCACCGACTTCTCGTCGTCCGTGATTGTAGTCTATCTTGTTGGAAACCTAACACTCGCATACTTCGAGTCTATTTAAGGTCATAAATATAAGTAAAGCAAAATTCAGAATGGGTGGAGTAAGCATTCTAGCTGCAGAAATTTGCTTCTTGAGGCCTTTGGTCGTTGACCAGGGCTTGTGACATTCATGGGACGACTTCTGTCAATTTTTCACGAGAACGGGTGAAGAAGGCATAGGGAGTGTAAGGCATCGATTATTGATTTACCCTGTTTTTTGCAGATCAGGAAAAGGTATAGGAAGTCTAAGGACATCGGCAATTGATTTACATTACTTCTTTGCAGATCCCACAGAAATATAGGAAGCAAACTAAGGGCGATGCAATGACCGACTATCGATTTACCCTGTTTCTTTGCAGATCCTGAAAAGGTATAAGAAGTGTAAGGACATCGGTAATTGATTTCCGTTATTTCTTTGTAGATCCGAAAGAAATATAGGAAGCGAAAGAAGGGATGTAAGGCATCAACTATCGATTTACCCTGTTTCTTTGCAGATCCTGAAAAGGTATAAGAAGTGTAAAGACATCAGCAATTGATTTCCGTTATTTCTTTGTAGATCCGAGAGAAATATAGGAAGCGAAAGAATGGAGGATGTAAGGCATCAACCATCGATTTACCTTGTTTCTTTGCAGATCAGGAAAAGGTATAGGAAGTGTAAAGACATCAGCAATTGATTTCCGTTATTTCTTTGTAGATTAGAAAGAAATATAGGAAGCGAAAGAAATGCAAAGGCTGTCGACAATTCATTTCCACCACTTCTTTGTAAAGCTTGAAGAAGTATGGGAAGCAGGAAGAAATGAAAAAGAACATCGATGGTTAACTTCCCCTATTACTTTGTTCGTTTTGAAGAAATATAGACAGGTGAAAGGACATCGATAATTGATTTCCATTACTTTTTAGTAGATTCGGAAGAGGTAAGGAAAAGTATAGGCAGCCAAAGAAGTGCGAGAAAAGGCATCGGCGATTAACTTCCATTAGATCTTGAAGAAATACATGAACAAAAGAAAAATAATAAGCCCATTAGTAATTAATTTCCGTAGTTTTCTTGTAGATCCTGAAGAAATACAGCCGATGAAGGAACGACTGACGATTGATTTCCGCTATCCCAGTACAAATCCTAAAGAAATTGAGGAAACAGAAATATACACGAGAAGAATTATTACAAAAGAGACCGTCCTGTTTTTTTAATATCGCGATATCCACATGTCCTCTCTGACTTATCATAATTAATGCTAACTAAAATTAACGCAGGATTAATATTCGGTCGATGCATAAGTAATGGCGTTTTTATATACGTTACGTTAAGTGTAAAATACGCCATTACTTATGCATCAACCCAATACAATCGTCCCCAACGATTGAGTCCTTATCGCCATAATTACACGAGTTGTAGGAAATATACATCGGTAACTAGAAACCAAGTGTTGTGTAATATCCATTTTTGGAACCCCTGGAAATTTAAATTCGCGTTATGGGCCGCTTCAAGGATCGCGTTGGGTGTTCCATGGCGGTGAAAAATGCGCGCGTTAAAATGCATAGTAGGAATTAAATTAAATAATGCATTAACCCGTTCCCCCTCGGGTGTTCGAGGATATACCTCCTAAGGACTCTTCTCCGATCCTCTCTCTCGCGTGTTAAACCAACGTCCGTTACTTAACGCGACTTCGCGTGGAGCCGCAAAAACGCAGCCCCAACGTTTAGTTAATATGTCCACGTCCCTGATCCTTTTTGTCCACCTCCCTCCTTGCGATCCGCAATGTACAAAACGAAGCTCGGTCGATTAATTCCAAGCCATTTCGAGCCGTGTCCAACGTCATCCCACGTAAGGGATGATCCCTCGGGATTCGCGTTTAGTCTTCAATTTTGCTCCCCTGGTCGAATAAACGAGCTGGACTTTCCTAAAATGATGTTCCTGGCTCGGCCAATTTCATGTGAAAGGATCTCTCCATTTCTTCCTCTGCATGCGAAGAATGGATTCCCAAAGGATGTGCCAGTGGTGCTTAAGGTGATGTGAAAGTGGCGTCGAAGGGGTTTTGTTTATCAAACTTTTCTCCCAACTCGGTTTATCGAATAGTTCGAAACGTTACAACGTGANTCCGATTTATTTATATACGATATATTTATTCATATCGTGGATCAGATTCATTTGTTTCTATTGACTGAACATTGTCATAATAAAAACAATATTTATCGCGTCCCCATAGAGAAATATGTGATGAATCAGTTTGCTCTATTTCTTGGAGTGACAATTGGAAACTAAAATACGAAATGAATATTTTTAATTGTTACGTAGAAATTATTTAATTCACTGTTACCTTTACTAAATTGATTATTACTTATGATCAAGTGAGATAAATATGACTTTTTTTTTTTTTTTTTTCTAAAAACCAGCCATTTGACCGGCTCCGGTAGCAATAATTACTTATGTATCAATTGTTGTTAGTTTTATTTTTAATGGAATTCTATTTGGCAACCTCGGATGGATTTCGATAATGATTTTCCGATTATCTCGCGAGTGCTATAACTCAATATAAGGAGTTTTCATCGTTTCATCCCGAGCCGCCATCTTCAAGCACCAGGAAACAACGAGACGATAAAACAGGGTTGATTAAACAATGTAAGTTGACAAAATGTACATTACTATGATATATTATACTCCGAAGACGAGATTTTACGAGTATAATTCTTACCGAAAAGGAACGAAAGTCGTAATCATCTCCCTCACCCTCGATGTGGGGAAATTCCATTTCTTATTTAGTTTATAAACATTTGTTTATAAATTGTTACAAAAAATTAAATTTTGCGAGCGTCAAAACCTTCATCAGGGTCTTCATATTTACGTGGTATTGTTTCACACGATTCGGTAGGCCTAGTTCAAAAAAAGTTCATTACAAAAGAGATATTTCGGTCATCGCTTTCACATCATCTTAAGGTGAAGTGGAACCCGTCAAGAAACTAAATCGTTGTTTGTGTAATAAAGCAAAATTCCTTTCAAATCCAAATTTTGATATTGCCAGGTATTAGTTACTCGTAATTAGAATAAGTACTGGAGAATGCGATGCAATACCTAGATACTTCGGCCATACCTTCTGCATCACCTTAAGGTGAAGTGGAACCCGTCAAGAATCATACTTGTTATAATAAAACAAAATTTCTTTCGAATCCAAATGTTGAAAGTGCCAGACATTAAGTACTCGCAATTAGAGTGAGTACTGTTTTGGAAAGTGCGATACAATACCCAAACACTTCGATCATCGCTTTCTTATCATCTCAAGGTGAAGTGGAACCCGTCAAGAAACAGAATCATTGTGTAATAAAATAAAATTCCTTTCCAATGCAAATGTTGATATTGCCAGGTATTGGGTACTCGTAATTAGAATAAGTACTGGAGAGTGCGATGCAATACCCAGACACTTCGGTCATCGCTTTCTCATCATCTCAAGGTGAAGTGGAACCCATCAAGAAACTTAATAATTGTTTGTGTAATAAAGCAAAATTCCTTTCAAATCCAAATATTGAAATTGCCAGGCATTAGGTACTCGTAATTAGAATAAGTACTGGAGAATGCGATGCAATGCCCAGACACATCGGTCATCGCTTTCGCATCACCTTAACGTGAAGTGGAACCCGTCAAGAAACTTAATCATTGTTTTTGCGTAACAAAAGAAAATTCCTTTCAAATTCAAATATTGAAGGTGCCAGGCATTAGGTACTCGCAATTAGCATATTGTTTTAGAGAGTGCGATGCAATCGCCATTGGGAAAAAGTATTCCAGTCGAATGTTTCAAAACGGGTTTCGCATCGGCTTAATAAATCGAATGATTTTCATGGTTGGCTTTTCCTTATAATTAAAAGCGTCGAAGTCTCGAAGGAGCCGGGTCTCTCTCATCGACAGGTCCTCGCTTTGTAGGTACTCGCACGTTCCCCACCGTAAGTACCCACGTGCAAGATTTACTCGTCGCGCACTCGTCGAGCCCTCGAACCTTTCGACGCGCCTCCACCTCGGTGGCAACGAACGCGTTACGGGCCGCGCGGAGATTACGCTGCGGCTCGGCCGTTTACCCCGCTCGGGCCCCGCGATAGCGCCTTGTTCTCCGCCGATTGCGCCGATTAATAGATCGATTACCGGTTACGCGGCGTACTCGCGAGCACGTGGGTCGGCGACCTTGTTCCTACAAGAGTCGAAATTTTAACTCTACTTTGAACCTGCCTTAATCTAAACCCTCTTTTGATCTTACTTAGCTCTTTACATCATGCTTCCGAGCTCGTACGCCATACTTAACTCTTTGGCTCCTAAGAGCGCCTACAGGCGCCCGACGTTTGGTCCAATATTGCCTGCACGGTCAAACGAATTTCGCCCATATGTCGAAATGGCTCCGTGTTCAAAGAGTTAAGGTGATATGAAAGTGTCCTTTGAGGGATTAATCGGGCGTGCAGATCGGCAAGCTATGTTCCTCCGAAAGTCGAAATCCTAACTATACTTTGAACCTGCCTTAATCTAAATCCTCATTTAATCGTACTTTACTGATTAGATCCTACTTCCGAGCTTGTACGTCGTATTTAAGGTGATATGAATGTGGCATTTTGAGAGATTAATAATTTGTGAAACTTTCCTTCGAACTGGATGTATCGTTTTATTTAAAATATGGAGGCCCCGTAGAATTCCATTTTTTATAAAAATGTCGAAAATGTTTGCAAACAAATTTTGGGAGGAAAGGAGATATCGATCTTTACCTTAATTTGATTGACTTCATAGACCTGGTATGTTCATTTTTTATCTTAAAAAGGATAGTAATAGGCACAGATCATTGGTATTCGCGAAGAAAACGCAATTTAGGGTACGCACGAAAGTGATGTAGCAGTTGGTCCATTTAAATGATCAGTGAACAAGAAATTTACCGTTAAAAAATACAATATATCTACAAATTTAGGATTGTGGATTCTATCAAATGTCGTAATGTATCTGGTCTTATCTCGTAAAACTAATTTAGTTCATCTAATATAATCTAATTTAGTTCATCTAATGTAATCTAATTTAGTTCATCTAATGTAATCTAATTTAGTTCATCTAATGTAATCTAATTTAGTTCAACTAATTTTTTTCTAAAAAATTCTGGGCACTTCCGTTGCCATATAATTTGATTGCATTGCTTGATAATACCATTGTCGCTGAAATATAACAAAGATACCAATGACGTATCGTTAATAAAAATACCAATTTTGTAAACGAGACATATCTATTATATATCGGTTCACTTTCTTCTATTATTTCATTACATTGCTCAATAATGCCATTGTCGCTAAATTGCAATAAGGATACCAATGACGCATCTATAAATTAATTCCAATTTTGAAAACGAAACATATGTATTATATGTCGGTTCACTTTCTTCGAAATTGGTGTTGTGGGTTTTCGAAGTACGACTACGGTCTCACGAAGTCGCGAGACGACGGACGATCGCCTCGGACCATCGGATCGTAGATCCTCACGATCGAAGATCTCCGATCGATCCTAGACGTACGAAGAAAGTGCAGGTCGTGGCATGGAGGCGGGATCGTTAAGAAATTAATTTACAACCGAGATCGACGAGATCACCATAAGGAAAGGTCATCGAGGAGCATCGGGACGCCAAAATGTAGTCGATCCTTGTCGCGTGCAATTCATCCGACACGGCTGACTTTACCGGCGACGAATGTCTCTACAGAGGGACAAAAGTCCTCGACAACTCGTCTGAAAAGCTAGCTAGGAAATCCTAGACAGTTCCTAGGCTCCAGCTAGGACTTCCTCGTTAGTAGTTCCCAGGTATGACCAAGGCGAATCCTAGTTAGGACTTGGTCCTTTGAAACCACTTTTCCTGGTCAACGCCAAATTATGACGTAGATGGGATTTAATTTGGCATCCGATACAATTTTATCTAGGCTTTTCTTTGTAACAGTTAGATAGAGGGCTGATATATATTTTTATGTTTATAATTATACATTTCTTTCCTGGGCCAACTTAGAATGTCCGAGGCAGGCTCCTTATAGAAAGGGATGTTCCAATGCAGGTTCTATATTGGTAGATTGATATCAACGGCAAATTATGACGTAGATGGGGTTTAATTTGGCATCGGATACAATTTTATCTAGGCTTTTCTTTGTAACTGTTAGATAGAAGGCTTATATATAATTTTATGTTTATAATTATACATTTCTTTCCTGGGCCAACTTAGAATGTCCGAGGCAGGCTCCTTATAGAAAGGGATGTTCCAATGCAGGTTCTATATTGGTAGATTGATATCAACGGCAAATTATGACGTAGATGGGGTTTAATTTGGCATCGGATACAATTTTATCTAGGCTTTTCTTTGTAACTGTTAGATAGAAGGCTTATATATAATTTTATGTTTATAATTATACATTTGTTTCCTAGGCCAACTTAGAATGTCCGAGGCTGGCTCCTTATAGAAAGAAATGTTCCAATGCAGGTCCTATATTGGTAGATTGATATGCTAGATACATTTTATAGTCGAATTCCAGATTTTCTATAAGGTAAATCGTGCTCTTGACAGAGCCACAAATAAAGTAACATAAATTAGGGAATGGCGACGACTCAAGAGTTCCCGTTGAATGGTTCGGTAGTTGAATGGTTGAATTGTTGAATTGAGATAGAACTTGCGTAGACGGATGTCGAACAATTGAGAGAAATATTCTCGTTGTCTCATAATAAGCTTGTTAGAAAACTAGGGCACCCCCAAAATATAGGCTCTTCATTGATAAATTGGCATCCAACATGCGTCTTACATAGCGTCCTTGTAGATCTTTTACATAGGAAACAGAAGGGTCGTTTTGAAACTTTCAGGAACATTTCGTCCGTGGATTTTAATGCTCGAAATCACGTGCAAATCAGCTGAAAATCGCAAGCAAAAGTCACTGGAAATTATTGAAAACCTCCAAGAGATTGTCACAATTTTAAGACCGAACGTCACTTGTTACCGATCGCATTGTTGTTATCACATGAAATCAAAGGCGATCGGTTCTCAAAAGGAAATCGTCTCCACATTTCCAAACGATTAGGCCCTCGGTTTCATCCCATCGCGGAAAAGTGGCAGGGATGAACAAGAGCACCCTTATCCTAGGTTTATACAGAGGTAATATCCTCTGAATAAAAACATAACTTACAATTACAACTTGAGATTCCTATTTTGCGAAGATATTTCTCCTCTCGGGATAAGGAAGATGCTCGGATGTAAATCTCGGTAGATTAGGCGGATCCGTTTCGTGTGTTTCCCCAGACGTGAGGAAGAAACACGGAGATGGAAGTAATGGAAATTATCTCGTTCCTTGCATCCCCGTCTAATGCTGATAATTCGAGCCGGCGTATGCGTGACCGGAGAATTCATCTCGAAAGAGTAACTAATTACCGGCTGTGTAATTATTTAACTAACAATTACGGGCTTGTATCTGCCGCGGTAATTACGCCGGGAAACGCAGGGCTCGGCGTAATGCACTTGTAATATAAGTGGTTCCTTAATGCGCCGCGAAGTTCTTGCAGTGCCCAGGGAAACATTAAATGCCACGAGTCCGGCGATCGGGCTGCGAAGAGGGAATGAGAAACGGCTGGAGGAAACAAGAGAGATAAATACATTTTAATAACGTCGTGCCTTCCCTGCATTTGGTCATACGACGAATTATAATTAAAGGATGTGTGAATTATTTTAATCACAAGAGAGAGAAAAGTCCTGAAAGCGATCACAGAACGTGGTGGCACAGAATGTGGTAGACGATGAATATATCAATTTTTTTTTTTTTTTTCTTCCAATGAGACTTTATCCTCATTGTTTGTCATTGTTGGAATTTTGGGCGTTCGCTGTGTTCTTCAATTTTTCTACGAGTATGATTCTGCAATATCAGTCTCACACTCTATTTTCCCTTTTCTCTTTTCATCACACTAGTTGACATGTCTGATTCGTGATCACAATTTCGGATGATACCACTTTTCTTGCTCTGCGAGCACCTTTTTCATCTATTTCGTCTTGTTTTCCGAAAATTTTCGTCGATCACTTTGGCCCGTCGTCCTTTAGAGTCGTTCATTGCTGTTTGGTCCGGATTTTGCCAAGGTAATTTCTACAGTAAAGGGTTGACAGTGTAGACAAACGAGAGAGAACACAGAAGTTGGTTCGAAGCGACCACGGATCTAGTAAAAAGTTGACAATAAAATCGTTAATTAAAAAAAAAAAAATAGTATTCAAGGAGAAGCGGAATCGAGCGGAATCCCGAAGGAAGAAACGAGACGGTCTGCACTATTTCGCATTGTTTTCTGGAAATTGTCGTGGATCACTTTGGTCCATCGTCCCTTACGGTTTTGCCCGGATTTTACCAAGGTAATTTCTACAGTAAAGGGTTAACAATACAGAGGAACGAAAGGAAATACAGAAGTCGGTTCGAAGCGCCCACGGATCTCCAGTAAAAAGTTGACAATAAAATCGTTAAGTAAAAAAAAAAAATAGTATTCGAGGAGAAGCGCAATCGAGCGAAATCCCGAAGGAAGAAACGAGACGTTCCGCACTATTTCGCATTGTTTTCTGAAAATTGTCGTGGATCACTTTGGTCTATCGTCCCTTACGATTTTCTCCGGATTTTGCCAAGGTAATTTCTACAGTAAAGGGTTAACAATACAGAAGAACGAGAGAAAATACAGATGTCGGTTCGAAGCGACCACGGATCTCTAATAAAAAGTTGACAATAAAATCGTTAATTAAAACAAAAAAAAATAGTATTGAGGGAGAAGAGCGGAATCGAGCGGAATCCCGAAGGAGGAAACGGGGCTGCCCGTTCCCACGGGACGCGTCGAAGTCGTAATTCCCGATGATCGAGAGACTCGGTAGAGTTTCGTGCCAAATACATTTTCATAGGCCGATCGGCGGCCCGGGAACGGGTGCAAGATTCCGTCTCGATCGTGATTAACGTCGGACTGGCAACGACGTGGCATTGTGGGCCGTGACTAATTAATTTAAGCCCGACGACTCGATTCGAGAAAGTCCGAGATTGACGCGACGACCTTTTGCGAGGCGTGCAACCGTTATGTGTACGACTGTCTTCGAATTGTCCGAGGGATTACTCGAAGAGCGGACGCTCTCCCTCTCGCTCCCTCTTAAGAGGTGGATCGCTGGAGGACGGGAATGGCAGTCGGCCGAGCTATAAGGCACGACGACTTTCCCTCTCGTTACGTTCCCCGTAGATAATCGATAGATTCCCGTAACGTCAAGAATAAGTACTTCGTTATCGTCGACGGTCCGCGGGAATCTTCGGCTCGACTTATAACTAGGAAACCTCGTTCCGCGTTAAAGAGGTCACTAGAGGCTGATTCTCTTCCCGGATCCTGTTGATTATGCGAGGGGTACAGGATGACATCGCGTTTGATTAATTAGGGCTTCATTTAGTAAAACGATGTACGGCGTGCTTCCTCGTCGCGGGCCAGCTAGAGACTGCCTCTTTTCGGGCGCTGCCGCTCGATGGCGCACCGATAGCCATCTTAAATTTGAATGATATACATTAATTTGGTCAAATGATTGCAGATTTTCGTTATCGTACTCTCTCGTCCTCTATGCCTAACTAGGAGATGTCATTGTGGCCCGAAGAGGCCTCACTCTGCTTCCTTTTTCGGATCCTGTTGATGGTTTAACCAGTTAACTGCGGAATTTAAGAAAATACAGGTCTGGTTTGACGTTTCTAACTGGGACCTATACCACCAAATCCAATTGTGTAAAATATCTGTCTAAAATTCAATAATATAAAAAATGTCAGCTTCAATCTTTCGTGTTATCCGAAATTTCCTGGCCAGTTCTCCACTCGAGCACATTGAACCTTCTTCCTGAATCTTAACCCTTTCAGTGACGACCTAAATCGTTAGCCTTTGTAACACGACGATATATCGTTGTTCTATACTAAAAGGGTTAATTCCATGCCGAAGGTACAAAATTAACAGTACCCATTCTAACTGGGACCTGTACCACTCAATCCAATTGTGCAAAATATGTCTCTAAAGTTCATTAACATGAAAAATGTGAACCTCATCGCTCTTACTATTTCCTGGACTCCTCCACTCGAGCACACTGAACCTTCTTCCTGAATTTTAACATTTTTAGTGCCGACCTAAATCGTTAGCCCTTGTAACACGACGATATATCGTTGTTCTATACTAAAAGGGTTAATTCCATGCCGAAGGTACAAATTTAACAGTACCCATTCTAACTGGGACCCAATCCAATTGTGTAAAATATGTCACTAAAGTTCATTAATGTGAAAAATGCCAGCCTCATCGCTCTTACTATTTCCTGGACTCCTCCACCCGAGCACATTGAACCTTCCTGCCGAATCTTAATTTCACGCCGAGAGGAGATCGTTCCCGATAGAAAGATCCTGGAGAAGAATCGGAGGCGCGTCCTGACACCTGGTTGATGGATCATCGGTGGCGGTCACGCGACTCTCTCGGAGTGGACGTAACCACTTAATGGTCAGGCAGCCATCCTCGGCGTCCGGTGCGCCGAGGAAAGCCTTTTGTCGAGTTTCCTCCGCCAGGAGATCCCTTGTCCTGGGGAACTGGAGAACCGGATGATCGATGTTCCTTGGGAAGCGCTCTGGGTCACCCCGACGCCATTAGTCTTGGTTTTCATCCCCATTGTGACGGGAACGCCATCCCGCTAATCTCGGCTCCGTTCAGCCGCGAACGAGTCGCGGATGCGATGCATCTCTTCGGCATATGCGCCCCAAGGCTCTTCTTGCCTGCCCGGACGCACTTTATGTTCTAGAAACCCATATACGCGGCGAAAAATCGTTTGATCAATGGCCGCCGGAGTATATCATCTCTGCCCGGCGAGGGCGATCTACTTTTTTTTTTTTCTTTTCCCCCCTAACCGGAACAACGGTTAATTGTGTCCGCGATTTATCGCTTCGGGACGATACGCGAATTACGCGGTGGTACCGCTTTTCTTCTTTATGAGGAAAGTCTTGGATGGATCGCCGCCATTTTATTAACCCTCTGTGATCCAATTTTCGGTGGAGCCAAGAAAAATGGACGGTAGAATCCCGTATGACGCGGTTAATGCGTTACGCGCTTTAGGGATTTGCGCTATGGGACATTGTGATGTATTGAGAGGATATGAAAGGCGCTAGGAAATTTAATTAAATAATTTTGTCCGCGATTTATTGCTTCGGGACGATACGCAAATTACGTGGAGGTACCGCTTTTCTTCTTTACGAGGAAAGTCTTGGATGGATCGCCGACATTACACTCGAAACATCTTGCCAGCGGGCATTTAATTTTCTTCACTCGGTCAGTATTACCGTCCTAAAGACCGATGATCATTTTAATAGACGCAAAACGCCTTTTCCAATTTTTTCCTATTTTTTGAGACCTCAATCATTACAATCGGTGAAGGCGTTCTGGAGTTGTATCGGTTTTGAAATTTCGATAACGTCAGTTTAACTGCATTCGTCGTCGTCTCCTTCACCTACGAACCTACACAGTGAGGAAAATTCATTCTCGTAATTATTCATACACGCAATGCCCACCTTACTGAAACGTATGTAAATACATATATGTAGAATCGCGAGGAGAGGAAAAAAAAATAATGTTTAAAATTATTCGACAGAAACGACGATTGTCAGTTAATGATGGGGCAATACCGAATCTCGGGTGCAACCGCAAATTCCAGTCCTGTAAATCGCGGTCAGGATTGCCGAAGGTAGTTCTGAAAATGCACGAAAACCAGCTGAAATGCACCGATGTGCGTGCAATTCACGTCGAGTTGCGTGAAAAAGTAAATGCTGACGAAGTCGGGCCGAATTTCGGTCAGCGGAAACTTTTTCTTTTTATTCGCACCGCACGCAGACGTCGAGCGACTTCGTAATGATATTTACCTTTGCGGAGTTTTTTCTTTTCTTTTTTTTTTTCTTTTTCTTATTACTCTTTGTTTACGATCTCGTCCTTCTTGCGGACGTTCATGTATGCGGCACGAGTGCGAATGCATTCGGCTTCGTTCCTTTGGGAAATCTCGCGGGTACTATGTTTCTCCACCGAGTGCAATATCGTACCGCAGAAACGGATAAATCCGCGTTTATACGAACTCTCGTTTCCTTCGTGTGCAACAATTGACTGGAATTACAAACTGGGAACCCCAGGGAAAGGCTTTCGATTCGGCGACGTGGCAGTAAAATCGCGATCGTTATTGCTCGCGTTTCGTTACTCGAAATCGCGATACTTTGTCGTTAACGAAACTACGAGGCGAGTAGATAAAGCCAAGTTTCTACGGACACCAAATTCGAGTCGAGTCGCTCGAGACTGATTTAAGGTGATGGGAAGGAGTCATTCTGAATATTTAAGAACGTCAAAGTATTTATACAACTTTTCTCCAAACTGGGGGCACCGAGTCATTTGAAACTTCGGCACGTGATTATGAAAGCCCTTAGGAAGAACGCTATGCTCGTGAATTTTCATTTAAAAAAAAAAGATGTTCTGGGTTCTCTTAATAATAGAATGACTTTTTCATAATATCTTAAGGTGTTATGAAAGAGTCACATTCTGTATATTTCAGAACGTTAATGTATTTATAAAACTTTTCTCCAAACTGGGGGCACCGAATCATTTGAAACTTCAGCACGTGATTATGAAAGCTCTTAGGAAGGACGCGATGCTCGTGAATTTTCATTTAAAAAAATATGTGTCCTGGGTTCTCTTAATATGCAGAATGACTTTTTCATAATATCTTAAGGTGCTATGAAAGAGTCACATTCTGTATATTTCAGAACGTCAATGTATTTATACAACTTTTCTCCAAACTGGGGACACCGAGTCATTTGAAACTTCAGCACGTGATTATGAAAGCCCTTAGGAAGAACGCGATGCTCGTGAATTTTCATTGAAAAAAGAAGACGTGTCCTGGGTTCCCTTAATATACAGAATGACTTTTTCATAATATCATAAGGTGCTATGAAAGAGTCACATTCTGTATATTTCAGAACATCAATGTATTTATACAACTTTTCTCCAAACTGGGGACACCGAGTCATTTGAAACTTCAGCACGTGATTATGAAAGCCCTTAGGAAGAACGCGATGCTCGTGAATTTTCATTTAAAAAAGATGTGTCCTGGGTTCTCTTAATATATAGAATGACTTTTTCATAATATCTTAAGGTGTTATGAAAGAGTCATTCTGTATATTTTAGAATGTCAAAATATGTATAAAACTTTTCCCACGCGAGTATAGATGTTCTGAAGAAGATCTCGACACCCATGAAATTTAAATTTCCATAGAAAAATAAAAGATGCTTAGAAAGAAATTGTAAGAAAGTAATGTATTGCGGGTATCGTAACCTTCCTTAAGATTTCCGCGTTGAGGTAACATTTCATATGTTTCGGAATATTCGGGTAGAAAATCAGTTTCATGAACGGGAACCCTCGACCCTTCCGCATCGCCTTAAATTCGCTCAATTTGGGATAAATCGTTCAATTTGAGTACTTCATATTCGAGGCTTGCACGGCTCGTAGTCTTGTGCATACAAAGCCGTGCACCGAGACTCTACCAGGTCCAATATTTGTGTCCTTCGGCTTTATGCCCAGGGAAGAGGGTCCGAGTACAACGACGCGACCTTGCGTTATGCCGCTTCCAGCTATGGCAGAGACGGGCGTCGCGACGCGTCGCGCCGCTGTTCACATATTTGTTTCGCTAAGTGAAATGCCGTGTCTTCTACGTGCTCGGTCGGCGCCGAAAGTGAGACTCGCATTATTTCCACGGTGCGTGCATATCCATGCTCGGTACTCCAAGGTACAGAGAGTTCGGCAATACTTCCGGATACGCGGCTCTTGGCCTTCGAGCCGGGTTCAACGGGTTCAACGTCGAAGGACTCTCCGGATTCGCGGATTTCATATTTATTCCCGAACAGGTGGCTCCGACTAAGTGCTCGGAAAAAATTAAACGGAGTACTGGAGCGTCCTCGTGCCTCCTGATTTTCTTTTTTATTTTCCCTTCACCTGAGGATTCTCTAACGATCGCTCGGGATAACTGACGGGTCTCTCTTTTATTAATCTATTGTCCTAATTGGGTGTTTCTAATCGCTTGAAATTATACCACGTGAATTGGGAGGCCCTGGGGAAGCTTTTGACACCCATGAAGTTACACTTCTTTATAAAAAAGTATACTGTGACGTAACGTTTTAACGTTATTTGGACGTTTGACAATTATGAACGATTACTTTACGCACGAACTACGGTGATAAGACGTTCATGTTACGCTACTGAAACGATAGTTTAATAATCGTAGACTAGACGTTTTATAAACGTTGAATATGTCGTGGAAAGCATGAACATTGGAACTGATAAAACACGTGGTTTTTTTGCAACACATTTTGTACGATCACTGTCAATGGTGTTTTATCCTATTTCTCAGCGGGTATTCCACCATTTAGTGTTTATTGCAATGAAAAGGAAAAACTCATCGAACCGAACAGATATTTCTCGGACGGTATCAAAATTTTGTCAATTCAAAGAATAATTACTTCATTGGAATATACCCAAATAAATTGTCATAATTCCGAAGAAACGTTGCATCCAATTTATTCGAGTTTGCGTGAAATAATTATTCCTCGAATTAACAAAATATTTCTTTGGCTCAATGAAATCTTCTCAGAGTTTGAGTCTTTCCATCCGAAGATGCGCAATTCGGGGGTACATGAAGCTGGGTATGTTCGAGTTTGAGTCAAATAATTATTCTTCGAATTAACAAAATATTTCTTTGGCTCAATGAAATCTTCTACTTGAAGCTGGGCATATTCAAGTTTGAGTCAAATAATTATTCTTCGAATTAACAAAATATTTCTTTGGCACAATGAAATCATCTTCTCAGGGTTTGAGTCTTTCCATCCAAAGATGCGCAATTCGGGGGTACTTGAAAAGTGCGTATAGCTGGCACCCCCACCTTTACAAAATTCAAATTTCTATATCTGAACATTTTGTGCTCTTTATGTGCTAATTGCACACGTGTACTTTGAGCTGGGCATAAATCGGTCCTAGACCATGGGGACCAAAATGGAGTTTCGGTGCGCCGATAAATGTTTGCTCGTTAATATTGGCACGTTATCCGAGGTTTAAAGGTGAACGGGGAGATTCCTCGATCGGTGGCGAGGAGGCACGAAAATGGATGGGTCTGCCCGATCGGCAAGGGCCCTCTTTCCAATTAATAAGCGCAATTTATCGGGATTCTCATCGGTAAACGACGAGCTCGTCGAAGCTTTATGGGGGATTCCCGCGAAGCGTTGCAGGTGCAACGCCGATGTGCGTCGATTTACGAGCGCGTTGCTATGCACGCCGTTGCACGCCTGCACGCGTGTACGCACTCGTCGTTATGACATCGAGTAAATTGCTAATTATGCAAACCCCGACGCCGGCCGCGTCACTAGAAAGATGTAAGGTTTACTCTGAGGATTTGTCCCCCTGGCGAAAATAAATCGCCATTTAACCGCGTGTTCAGAATTAATCGCGTAATTATTATGCATTATTTGGTAAGATGGGTTCTTTTGCCGATTAGATTTTGGAAAGAATCTTGAGTAAATGTTATACTCTATGCTCGCTGATTCGTAATGTCTTAAAAGATCCTTACTAAAATCGTATAATGCGCGTTTACTGGAAAATTAAATTAAGCATTATCAAAGGCTTTCTTGAATCGGGGAAGATTACACTGAGAAAAAATGTCATTACATCTAAGAAATGTTTCATCGAATAGTACCGAAGGAATATTTGTTTAATTCAAAGTAATGATTATTTGACTACAGTTAACTCAAATTAATTGTCATCTTTTCGAAGAAACGTTTCATCCGATTTATTCGAGTTTAGGTAAAACAGTTGCTTTGTAAATTAGCAAAACATTTCTTTGGTTAAATGAACTCTTTTCCCCGGCGTATACAGCCTTCCTTAACATTTGCTCCGATTTTTACGATTGCCATAAATCGCTGAGACTGTTCTCGGTTTCGCTTGTTAGTTCTAGATTGCATTGCAACCGATGCAATTTAGATTGAATGGAAAGAGAAGGCTCGTATTCTAATGTAATTCTTCGACTAAAACTGCGAGGACTATTAGATTGATGCACGAATAATTGCGATTTTTATGCGCGGTCTATACTTATAAAATGCAATTGTTTTCTTCGCCAATTTAATATTTTACGCAGCACGGATTTTCAGAGAGATATATAAGTCTTAGACGCTCTAAAGATTTTTTTCTTTTTGCGAGGAGAGGAATTTATCGCATGACTTTATGTTTAAATTAATTGCTTCGGGCAATTAACGTTAATTGTTAGGTATACTGCGATCATTGGTGGGATTTTTAGGAAACGGTGAGTTGAGCTCATTTTCTATGTCGCGTGTATACCACACCGCCCATTTTCTACGATTTTTATGATTACCATAAATTGCCGGGGCCATTTTAGATTTCGCTTATTAGCTCTAGGCCGCATTACGGCCGCGGCAATTTAGATTGAAAAGAAAGAAAAGGCCCGCTTCCTAATTTATTATCTCGCCCGGGACTGCGGGGCCCATTTTGCAAATTTCATCCGTGGCATAAATTTCGCGGGGAACTGTGGTCGCGACTTTCTAACGATTCCAAATGGGTTTCCAGAAAGGAAAGTTACCCGGATTATTACTAAAGACCCGTCGTTGTGCATACTAATGACGGAAAACGAATATCAGGCTGTACGGACCCTCGGGTGCAATTGGCCATTGCACTTCGCGCTTTTAACTTTGCACTCATTAAGATCGTCAGTGTCACGTTCCATTAAAATGTCATTTGCAGTGTTAATATGTCTCACCGCACAGGTGTATGAAAAGGGGTCGAGGCCTTAGAATTTCAGGGTTCTAAAAAGTTAAACTATCATCTTGACTTTATATTGACACGTAAAACACAAAACTGGGAATTTTTGTTCATGCTTTGCTCTCTTATCAATGTAAACCAAGAAAAAAGAGAGAGAAACGAAAAGTAGATACAGATTTCAATGATATAGTCGAAATGAGGATACTTGGTAGAGTTTTGAGCCTAATTACGGACGCATACATGAATTCATAGGTACGCGTGTACGTCAAATGTATGCACGAGTGTTACCGAGGCTTTATGACAAATTTTGGCCTTCCGATCGGATAAATGTTTATAAGTCAGTTGAGAGAATTTAAAATAAATTCATGTTTGACATGACTAAAGAACGTGACGTTAGGTAGCTTCTGTAATTTTTTCAGATTTTTTAAGAGCTTGCGTAACTTTTTGATAATTGTGAGAGAGAGAATAGGAAGGGACGGTCGCGAAAAAATATTTAAAAGATGGCTCGAGGTGCTCAAATTATTGCTTTTGGTGCCCTATCCACGTGCAAGTTTCAAAAATATCTACGATCATCTTATAATATATCGAATTATTTTGCACCCTCCTAACAATAGTGGGATAGGTTATGTAGGGAAGGTATCTACGATTATTTTATAAGACGTCAAATTATTTTGCACCCTCCTAACAATCGTGGGATAGGTCAGGTAGGATAGGTATCTACGATCATCTTATTAGACGTTGAATTATTGTGTACCCCCCTAACAATAGTGGGATAGGTTAGGTAGGAAAGAACCCGAGAAACTATTTAGAAGAAGGGGTCTTCAAAGTGCTTAAATCGTTGCCTCCAGTACTCTATCTATATTCATACCTCAAAAGGATCTATGATCACCTCGTAATACATCGAAACCTTTGCAACCTCCTAATAATCGTGAGATAGGTTAAGTAGGGACGGTCGCGATAAAATAATTAGAAAAAGACATCGAGGTGCTTAAATCGTCGCTTTTTTTCCCCTATCCACGTTCATGTCTCAGAAAGATCTACGATCATCTTATGATCCGTCGAATTCTTTTGCACTCTACTAATAATCTCACCAACCAATCAAAGCGTTTCTTGAAATTAACCGTATGCAATCGATCAAACGATTTCGTTCGGTGAGGACGTTTTTTTTTTCTTTTGTACGGGCAGAAATGTGTAACATTCCAAGTACAATAACAGAAATCCACGCAATGGCCAGGATCTTAATCCTAGCTGAATGGTATTGAGATAGAACCCGTGTAGACGGATTTCGAACAATTGAGAGAAATACTTTCACTGCGTCGTAAGTCGCGATCGACGTCGATGTCGAACGATCTAACTCGCGCTCTTCGTGCTGCCTCTCGATGGAACTTCAATTTCCGCGTCGCTTCTATGCGGAATTACGAGGCCGTTTGCGGCTTGACTTTTCGACCGAGATGCATTCTGCTCTGTCGAATGCGGATGCGATCGGTGGTACGAACAAGTGGAAGTGTCGTGGACTCGTTGCCAAGTACACCCCGTCCTTCGATTTGCGCGGCACTTTTCTTACGCGGTAAATTTACGCGATATCCCAATTAACGCGGTTTTGAAACGTCATTATTTCTTTTGTTAAGCCATTTTAAATATATATGTATTTCCAATTACGTTCCTAAGTAGACCCCTCCTTCGATTTGCGCGGTACTTTTTTGTACGCGGTAAATTTACGCGATATCCCAATTAACGCGGTTTTGAAACGTCATTATTTCTTTTGTTAAGCCATTTGAAATAAATATGTATTTCCAAGACTTTATGTACTGGCTTTCATTTGCAATATTTGCGGATGCGATCGGCGGTACAAACTAGTGGAAATAGCGTATACTCTATCCCAAGTACATCCCTCCCTTGATTTGCGCGGCACTTTATGCGATAAATTTACGCGATGAAAAACACGCGATAACCCGATTTACGCAGTTTTGAAACGTCATTATTTCCTTTGTTAAGCTATTTGAAAAATATATGTGGCGTAAATTGAGGGACGGCTGTAACTATTTATGCTACAAAAGGCTACAAAAAATCACACCCGCTGAAAGAGAGATTCTGGAATTTTTGAAGATTTTGCCTCTTTATTAAAAAAAAATACGTTAATTCATAGCAGGGCTAACTTTCATGAATTTATTGTCATCTGTAAGATCGTCCAAGTGAAAAAGGCAAACATAGGAACGTCAGAACAGATTGTACTGTATATTACGGAATGTAATGAAATTAATGTGATCTATTGTTGTATAGATGTGAATCATATTTTCTTTTGAATGTATATTGTGTTCCTGAGTTATTTAGAGACACCCTAAAGAATGTAGCTTTTGAGGTTATTCTTGATATGTGAAATTTCGAATGGCACCCCGTGAAGTCTTTCTCCGAATGTCAACATTAATCACGTTTATACATTCGACCAATCCTCGTTTAATCTCGTCCTTTCTATTTGCCCGGCATTGTGAGGATATTTAGGATTCTTGGAACAGATTGTCAAACAGTCCTATGCCATTTTAAATATGACGGTGAAGGGTGAAATAACGTTTTCCCTTTACGGATCCTCTTTATCGAAATTTGTATACCTACACTGATAAAAATCGACGAAAATTTGCATGCTTCATTTACACAGAAAAACGTAAGATGGAAAAATTACACATTAGAAAATGTATAAATACGCGAAACATATGATACATTATATATTTACCCTATTAGTGCATCTTTGAGTATGTAGATTTACATAGGCATCTTCATCAGTGTACACTGGGAGACATCAATGCCCTCCCATCCTGCATAGGCGATGCCGTATCTGCGGGGGAGGCATTCATGTCCGCTATTGTATGTAGAATGCTATTTACGAATTTTGGACTTAAGGACAGTAGGCAAAAATTAATTAATCCCTAAAAACCCCCGAATGAAAATGTTTATATTATTTAGATCCTCCAATTATAGGCCTGAAATGGGTTTTGAGATGACGTAAAGAACGATAACTTGTATTTGTACTGTTTATTATACTTGTAGGCATAAAGTAGGATTTAATCCGTATTAAGGAGGAGGTGCAGGGAAAATAAAAATGTGCAAAATAAGTACTCGATGTCCTGTAAGCGTTCCACGTGTTACTTCCAAGCGGATGTACTTAAATAATGTGCGGAAATAAGTAATCCGGGAAAATTCCAAATTCCAGGGTTTAGCTTGGAGTAATGCATCGCGTTGCGTGAGTTCTCATAAAATAAGAGTCTTAACCGTTTATATGCAGCCTACGTCCGCGCGAGATAGTACCTCGTTCGGGACATTTAATTGGCTGTTTCATATTTCATGAATGATGGAGTAATGCAAATTAATCGATGCCAAAGGGGACGGTTATAATCTCGGATTTATAAGAAGGCTGCGGGATGATATAGCTAGCCCCCTTTGGGATCCGGGAAAAAAGCCTAGATAAATGTTACGTACTAGGTGGTCGAGTACATAAAATTTCCTCCCGAGTGAAACGGCTACAAGTGGGCGATATCGTACATGAAATTGCACTGTGCTACGGTAAGTCGATTTAAATTTTTTTTTTTTGTCACGGAAAATGTATCATCATTCATTGATCATTTTATCACCACAGTACGAAATATTAGATTTCTAACATTGAGCTTGAAAAAAATTTGCCACGTCGAGGAACATTTTTTTACTCCAGTGGTAATGTAAAAATAGATTGTTGCAATTGTCGGTAGAACTTGGTGGGATGCTACGGACGGAATTTGATACGATTAGATTTGGTCTGTCTTGATCTCATGATTTTATTAGTGGAAATTAATCATTTAGAGGAGATGCGATTGTTAAGATAGTTCGTTTTTTTCTTTTTTACGTAAAGGAACAAATCAGCGCAGTGCAATTAACGTTTCTGTAGAGAGGTGTTGCTTCTAATGCAATGCAAATATTTCCTTGAACAGTACCAGAGAAACATATCGTTAATTCAAGGAATAATTATATTAAATAAATCGTCATAATTCCGAAGGAACGTTGCATTCAATTTATTGTAATTCATTTCAGTCAAATAGAGTTATTCTTTGACAAATATCTCTTTGGTACAATTCGAGGAAATATTTCTTCGGTTGAATGAATTGTTTTTATTTTTTTTTCTCAGTGCAGGTAAGACTTAATAGACTCCGCTAAGTAGAACGAGGCGGAAGGGGATCGTGGTAAATATCGAGCGACATAATATCTAAGTATCGTCTCGCGATCGACACGCGATCGGACTTTTTTCGATCCGTAGAATCCGCTGCGGGACATTCACGTTCGAGGCAGCCGATCTCGATAAGTCCGATCTTACGAAGGCAATAAATTGGGAGTGCTCGATCGAAATCGGACTTTCGAGCGTCGCGTAATGGAACGTCGATGAAGATTAATTCGATCGACGTCGAGGCGTCTACCGATCCAGCGGTGAAAGCGAAAGATCGACATTGACGGCGACGTCGTGCCGGATGTCGGACCGGGAAAATCGGAGAAGCTTTGCCAAGTCGGTCCGTTGACAAAGCGTGAACCGGAAGAATCGAAAACGAAAGCCAGGAAACGAGTCGAAGTACTATCCTCGAATTGCATAAGAATAAGAAATTAATCGAGGGAATTATAAAGTGATACGAAAGTGCGACGTATACACAAGAAAAAGTGAAAATATTTATAAAACACTTCTCCTAACTGGGTGCACCGAATTATCCGAAACTTCAACACGTGATTATGGAGGCCCTAAGGAATAACGCGCTGCTCGTGAAGTTTCTTTTTCGAAAAAAGAAACAAAAAAAGATGTACTTATCTCGGACAAAAATCAGAAATAGATATTTTTTCTTTCTTCTCGAGAAATGAAATCTCACGGGCAGCGCGTTCTACTTTAGAGCCTCCATAATCACGTGGAAATGTTTTGGATAATCTGGTGCACCCAGTTTGAAGAAATTATTTATGTGTAAGTATTTTGACTTTTTGATGCGTATACAGCACACTTTCATATCACCTTAAAGCCGTAAAGAGTGGTACATGGTTGGCACAGAGTGTCCCTCTGCAGTCAATTAGGGCCTCGGTAACCATGTATCCAGGGGATTTCTGGAGTCTTACTTCGATTTCTTTATAATCATTGTACGAAAGCGAGGAATGGAATATGCCATTTAGTACAATACTCGATATAATTCGACACGGCTGTCGATATAAAAGCCAACGTCGGTGACGTAGGTTTATAGAAAGACCTGTCTATCTTTTAGCTAATTAGGGCCTCGGTAACCATGAATCCAGGGATTTCTGGAGTTTTACTTGGATTTCTTTATAATCATTGTACGAAAGCGAGAAATGGAGTATGCCATTTAGTACAATACTCGATATAATTCGACACGGCTGTCGATATAAAAACCAACGTCGGTGACGTAGGTACATAGAAAGACCTGTTTATCTTTAAGCTAATTAGGGCCTCGGTAACCATGAATCCAGGGGAATCTGGAGTTTTACTTCGATTTCTTTACAATCATTGTACGAAAGCGAGAAATGGAGTATGCCATTTAGTACAATACTCAGTATAATTCGACACGGCTGTCGATATAAAAACCAGCGTCGGTGACGTAGGTATATAGAAAAACCTGTTTTACTGACGTAAATCAAGTCCCTCGACGTGTTTCACTTCACCTTAACGTTTTCACCGCGGAAGGGGTCATTGTCTATTATCAGGTGGTCAAGCGTTCGTTTGTTCGCGCTTGCCCTTACTGGGCCGACAAAGTACGGGGAACTCACCGCCGCAGCTCTTAATAGGAAAAAAAAATCACAGCCTCGTGATCGATACCGACAGAGCGTGGAATTACTTTCACGGTCCTCCTTGGCCGCGGAGCCGCACACGCGGCCATATCGGCTGGAAGCGGCCGCGAAGGCCGCAAACGGGCGCGGCAGGAAATGTCAATTTCGTTAAGTTAATCCTAGCACCCTCGTCGGGAAAAATCCCGAGTGGCCGTGTGAATTCAATTCGCCTAACTGTTTAGAGGCCGCAGGGAAATTTCCGGAGGACGTCACTTCTCCTTGGACGAGGAAATTCAAGTTCCATTGCGAATTTACCTTGCCGTTCGTTCTAATACGTGATTTCGCCCGCGAAGGAAATATCAGATGCCGAACATAATTATTCCTTATGTGGAATATAGAAAACGTGTATAGGTACTGCTCGATTCGTATGTACAGGGTGGATCAAGGGAAGAATATATTTAGAGAGACGGCAATTAGGATCATTTAATAAAAGTTCCATTGCAAATTTACCTTGCCGTTCGTTCTAATACGTGATTTTGCCCGTGAAGGAAATATCAGGTGTTGAACATAATTATTCCTTATGTGGAATATTGAATACGTGTATAGGTACTGTTCGATTTGTATGTACAGGATGGATCAAGAGAAGAATATATTTAGAGAGACGGAAATTTGGATCATTTAATAAAACCAGTTTATATGGGCGCAGATGATATTCTTGATATTGTCAACGGTACCGTTTAAATGTTTAATTTGGTTGTACTGACGAAATCCTGCGATCAAATACGTCCAAAGAAACGTCAGACAGAGACAATATCAATTTTCCTCCTCAACAAATTAATATATTCTTGCAATTACATATGATTCAGGCAACAATACATATATCAACAATATATGTTTCGGTCAACTATTCTTTTTTCTCAGGGTAGAATATAAATTTTTCACTCGGTTGATATAGCACGCGTGCGCTCTTCGGAAATTTCATATTCACGTCAGGGGTAAAAAAAAATCACTGCAGAGCAGGTAACAATACATATATGAACAATATATGTTTCAGTCAACTTTTCTTTTTTCTTAGGGTGGAATGTAAATTTTTCGCTCGGTTGAGATAGCACGCATGCGCTCTTCGGAATTTTCATATTCACGTCAGGGGTAAAAAAAAATCACTGCAGAGCAGGTAACAATACATATATGAACAATATATGTTTCGGTCAATTATTCTTTTTTCTCATGGTGGAATGTAAATTTTTCTCTCGGTTGGAATAGTATAAATGCGCTCTTCGGAATTTCGATATTCAATGGAGTAAAAAAAAAAATTCTATAGAGTGGCATCGGATTCGCAAAAAGTGCGCAATGTGCAAACACGCCAGCATCCGCAGTTCGCGCAGCTACAATACGTCTATATCGACGGCGGCCTACGTGAGAAGAAAGCGGCATTAGATTGCGGCCAGTCATCGGCTGGATGCACTTGCAGCTGCACGAGCTGCAGTCCTGACTTAAAGAATCTAAACAAGAAAGATTGTGAGGTCGTGGATTCGAATGTCCTGTGCCGTCGGCGAACGGTAAACAGGCAGCTTCAGTTTCATCGCGTCCGTAACTACTCTTTGGATCTTTTTGCGATTCTCCGGCGTCGAAGCAGTCGCATTCGATATCTCGAAGCCAATCGCCACGCTCGTACACGCAGAAAAAAAAAAAAGAACAAGACATCGAACAAAATCGTTTGACTGCATTTGGTGAATTACGGGAGACGTTTTGTTCGAGCGAACCGAATTTCAGTTCACTTGACCAAACTCGTTTACTTGGAACAATAAAAGTGTTTCGATTAATCGTTCAGTTAATTTTAGAAAATCTATCAGTGGAGGAAGCAAATGTTTTGGGTAAATCTACCGGATTACTTCGATATTTGGCGGAGTTTAATTTAGAAAAGTGTCCTCTGAAGAGGCCTCGGCAGTGACCCACTCGGATATTCATAATTCCTCCGGAACGTTGATTTTACGTGTTAAGTTTTTAACGAGTTTATCCCTAGTCAAGAAGAATCGTATGCTTTGACGTAACGTTTTAATGTTAATTGAACGTATAGTAAGCGACTATGAACGATTATTTTACGTACGAACGTTTAAACGACGTTTGGGTTCACCGACTAACAGGATAGTTTAATAAACATAGAATAGACGTTTCGTCAACGTTGATTTTATCGTGGAAAGGGCGGATATGTTTTTTTTTAGCGACACGCTGTGTATGATTACTGTCAACGGTCTTAGACTATTTCTCAAGGTGTACTTTGCGTTTGTTGGGAAGGGCCGACCTAACTATACTCTGAAGAAGCCTCGGCAATAACCCACTCGGGTATTCATGACTCCTCCGAAACGTGGATTTAATGTGTTAAGTTTCCAACGCGTTTATCCCTAGTCAAGAAGAATCGTATACTTTGACGTAACGTTTTAACGTTAATTGAACGTATAGTAAGCGACTATGAACGATTATTTCACGTACGAACGTTTAAACGACGTTTGCATTACTCGACTAAAACGATGGTTTAGTCACGTCTTGACTAGTAACGTCTATTCTACGTTTATTAAACGTTATCAACGTTGAATTTATCGTGGAAAGGATGTACATAAAGCTGGCATCGCCACAGTTTTTCGAAAAACTATAAGAGCAATACATTTTTTTTTTGCGCAATAAATTCTGTAACAAATTTTAATGAATTGTGCTAAAGTGGCAATGCCAGGTCTATGCACATGTGGAAAGGGTGGATATGGGAACGGGTACGTTTTATTTTAGCGACACGCTGTGTACGATCACTGTCAACGGTCTTACACCATTTCTCAAGGTGTACTTTGCGTTTATTGGGAAGGGCCGACCTAAGTATCCTCTGAAGAGGCCTCGGCAGTGACCCACTCGGGTATTCATGACTCCTCCGAGACGAGAGTGGACGGCCATCCGAGACACGAACGCATTACCCGAGATGGCACATCGCTCCGATGGGATCGGCCGTGCACTTCCTGGATTTACGAGACGCTCTCCGGCGCCTCGATTTACTCCTTTACTCGCCGATCGATCGATCCTGGCCATCGACGCGTACAAATGGAGTTCGCGAAAACACGAGGGAACCCTGTCGCACGAAAAGACGCTCGTGATGCCAACGTTCGGTAAAAATAATAACTAGAGACGTTGTAAATGGGCTTCTTCTTTTTATTCAGTCCGCGTCGACCCAATAAAGTCGCTCTTGCTGCAAGAATAACCGCACACGGTTACAATGGCATGTATGTACCTGCAATTGAATGTAGATGTAACCACTTTGTAGCAACGGGAGAAAAAAAAACCACCGTTGTACCTACCCAAGAATACCAATATATGTAACTTATTGTTTTTTGACAAGAACACTGGGACCATGAACGGAATTTGTTGTTTCCTGAGTGAAGTAACCGCTCTTTGTTCCCAATGTAAGAAAATGTTCCCGGGAACATTTTCAAGTGTTCGCATATAATATGAGGCATGTAAAATCTCCCGATAGGGCTGGGAATTCTCTTTTCCTGTTTCTATCGCTTCTCGAGGGGCTATCGGGTTTTATCATCGATGAAACAAATTTCGTCGATGGGATAAATCGATTCCATTTTTTCCTCATCGAGGAGCAGACTACATGCCTCATATTATATGTGAACACTTTCAAGTGTTCGCATATAATATGAGGCATGTAAAATCTTCCGATAGGGCTGGGAATTCTCTTTTCCTGTTTCTATCGCTTCTCGAGGGGCTATCGGGTTTTATCATCGATGAAAAAAATTTCGTCGATGGGGTAAATCGATTCCATTTTTTCCCCATCGAGGAGCAGACTCGAGCGAGGATATTTCATTTCCATTTTCTCCGCCATCTCGGGCCGATCGGTCGTTCCCCATTATGCGTGGCACCGCGTAAGAGCCGTGTCGCTGCAGCCAGTATTACGCGATGCTATCGGTCGCCGGTGACACGTCACGTGGAGCGGTTCCTCCTGGTACACGTGTACCACTGCACGGAAGGTTCGCGTATGTGCCTGTATCGCCGAGGCTCGATCTACGCGGCGGCGCCAAGCAAGCGCGCATGCGCGCGAGAAGACCGGGCAATGCGGCGAAGGATTGCACGACATTGCCCCGGAATAAGTGCCCTTTCTGCGGCCTCTAATTAATTCATCAATTTGGTCACCTGTTCTCACACTTTCGCGGGAATCTCTTTCACGTGATAATGCAATACACGCCTCTTTTCAAATTTCTTTTCGTCCCTCTTTTCGGAGTCTCGTGGGTTAAAGTGACGTAAAAGGGTCATTCTATATATATAAAACGTCAAAAGATTTATTAAACTTTTCTCCAGACTGGATGCATCGAATCGTCGGCACGTTGTTATGAAAGCCATAAGGAAGAACGTGGTGCTCATGAAATTTCATTGTTAATACAACCTTATACACCTTAAAGTGATACGAAAGAGTCATTCTGTATACATAAAAACCTTAAAATATTTATTAAACTTTTCTATAACCTGAATGCATCGAATATTTTGAAACTTCAGCACGTGATTATGGATGCTCGAAGAACGGGATGGGCATGAAATTATTTTTGTCAGTTCTTGTCCGGGATCAATAAGACAAGTTTTTTTTTTTTTTTTTTCAAAAAATGACATTTCGCGAGTTTCAAAACCTTCATTAGGCTTTCCATAAACACGTGTTAAAGTATCACAGTTTTCGGTGCACCCAGCTTCCATATTCACGAGAGAAGATTTCAAACGATTCGGTACACCCATTTCGTCTAAGCTTCATATACGACTGACACCTCAGATGTCACTTTAATCTCGTTTTTACACAGAGACTTCTAATTGCAAGAGAATATCTTACAACATCCTCAGCCTTCAATATTACTCCTTCAATTGACAGCGTAATTTCTTTCTTTACGCGTTCTCTTCATGCGACCACTGGGAAGACTTAGGTTGTCCAAGACGTTATTGCGGTTTCTTTCTAATTTACATTTGTCGCTTTCTTTTCAAAGCAAGCTGTTCTTCCTTTACGTCCGTGTAGAACTCCATTTCGCTGTATCAAATCGATTTTTTACGGATTTAGGTGTTCGGCCATGTTGGCTTCGCACTGCCTGAGACGATGAGGAGGAACCGAGAGGTTCTTTTCATGACAGAGTCGTTATCTTTATGATAACGTGGACAATTAAGCGATTACCGACATTCGCCTGCAAGTGACGCTTGCCCGGGATTCCCAACAGAAGAATTCGGGACACTCAGTCTGAGCGTGGAATTAAAGCTTTATCGGAAGAGATTGGTAAACTCGCGATAACTTCTTGTCTGAGACTGCTGAAAGTCGCATTAGAAATGTGCAGAGTGTGCACGAGCCGAGCTAAGAACAAGCAATTTGCGCGATAAACCCGACCTCCGAGGAAATATCCTATTTCGCGAGAGCTTTTGATAATGCGCGAAGATTAGAATTAGCGATCCATGTGTCGAATCGCGACTAATCCTTCTGGAAAATCTGTAAGAACGGCAAACGGTGTAAGATTGAAATTTGAAATGCATTGAAATATCATGCGTTTTTATGTAGAGCCTAGCTGGGACATTCTAGGCCCAATCGAACAGAATTATGTTGATATTGAAATCAATTTTAAGTAGACCTGTCTATTAAATTTCACTCTAAGGAAAATATCCTATTTCGCGAGAGCTTTTGCTAATGCGCGAAGATTAGAATTAGCGATCCGATTCGATTCGCGACTAATCCTTCTGAAAAATTTGTAAGAACGACAAACGATGTAAGATTGAAATTTGAAATGCATTGAAATATCATGCGATTTTATGTAGAGTCTAGCTGGGACATTCTAGACCCAATTGAACAGAATTATGTTGATATTGAAATCAATTTTAAGTAGGCCTGTCTATTAAATTTCACTCTAAGGAAATATCCTATTTCGCGAGAGCTTTTGNAACACACGAAGAATCGAATTAGCGATCGAAGACTCGAATCGCGACTAATCCTTGTAGATAATCTGCATGAACGCCAACCAAACGATGTAAAACTTTGAAATATCATGCGTTTTTATGTAGAGCCTAGCTAGGACATCTTAGGCCCAATCGAACAGAATTACGTCGGTATGTAATTAAATTTCGAGTAGCCCTATCTATTAAAACTTGGGCCTGTCTTGGCTGTCACTTCATTTTAAGCGTCGACGACGTCGTGAACGAAGGTTGGCCCAGGACAGTCTAATTAGCGGTGGAAACGCGACTCTTAAACCGGTAAATCTCGCGTCTCGTGAGAACACGCGACCGCTACCAGCTAAAGAGGAATGAGTAATCTCTCGTGACGCGTACTGCCCGAAATACTCGTCGACACGGGAAGCAAGGCATTCGCCCGTTTCCCTGGTATTCCCGTTAATTGCCGGCGAGCACGTTTCCGAGACACGAGAAACTCCCTGGCGCCGGTTAGAACCGTGACATCCGGCACGAAAAAGCCGAGCACGCCCCATCGAGCGCCGATTCGAAGTCAACTCTAGGGTGTCGACTCTGGGATGTTAACACATTCGCGACCGCTGGCGTGAATTCACGTCATTTTAAATTTTATTTCTGATTGCCGCTGACGTGAATTCACGTCATTTTAAATTCTATTCCTGATTGCCGCTGACGTGAATTCACGTCATTTTAAATTTTATTCCTGATTGCCGCTGACGTGAATTCACGTCATTTTAAATTCTATTCCTGATTGCCGCTGACGTGAATCACGTCCATGACGATACACGACACAAGTTTGCGCCAACCAGTATCAGAATGTCATTATTTTCGCCGATACTCGGTATTTGAAATGGAAAAAATTTGCCGGTCGCGAATGTGTTAAGGTGATATGAAAGTGTGATATATATATATATCAAAGCGTGAAAATATTGATAAAACCTTTCCTCTAACTGGGTGCACCAAATTATCTAAAATTTAGCACGTGATTATGGAGGCTCTATGGGAGAACGCGCCACCCGTGAAATTTCATTTGTTCGAAGATATCTTTTTTTAGTTTTTGTTCGAAGTAAGGGCAAGAAGGAAAATCAGGGTCTTCTAAAAGAAACAATCTGGACCACCTGAATACAGCCTCAGAATACGTTATGGCAGTAATCGGTATGGAGCATTATCTAAAACATTAACACGTGATTATGGATGCTCTAAGGGAGAACGCGCCACCCGTGAAATTTCATTTGTTCGAAGATAGCTTTTTTTAGTTTTTGTTCGAAGTAAGGGCAAGAAGGAAAGTCAGGGTCTTCTAAAAGAACCAACCTGAACTATCTCAATATAGCCTCAGAATACGTTATGGCGGTAATCAGTATGGAGCATTATCTAAAACATTAACACGTGATTATGGAGGCTCTAAGGGAGGATGCGCCGTCTGTGAAATTTCATTTTTCGATCTTTTTTTTAGTTTTTGTTCGAAGTAAGGGCAAGAAGGAAAGTCTAGGTCTTCTAAAACGAGTAACCTGGACCACCTGAATATAGCCTCAGAATACGTTATGACGGTAATCGATATCCAAGCGGGTGGCAAGAAATGGACCAAAATGCAACGGAAATTTATCCTGACACTCGGTACTCGGTTAAACGAAGGAGACTCGGATGACCGGATTTTTCACCCTCGATTCCGTGCTCGAGTAAGCTCGAGGGCGATTTACATAATGACCGGGAATATTGACCCGATAGTTGCTTCCACAAGAAGCAACTACGGCCTGATTATGGCCGGAGGGAACGACACGAGCTACCGAATCTGGTGCTAAGAAACTAACTAGCTACATTAAGAGGCGACGAAGAACGTTAAGCACCCTCGCGTGCCGAAGCTGTCGGACCTCCGGACGGAGAATTTGCACCGGCCTCGCGGCTACTTTCCGTACAGCTTCGATCGAACGGACTGAAACTAAACGTTCCTCCACTTCCTGGGAATGTCGAGCGTTTTCAATTACTCCACCGAGAAATATTTAGATCGCGTAAGAGCTCCTTTAATCGGGGCGAATTTTATTTCACGCTGAAACCTGAATATCCTACATTGAGACGCTCGATGGAGTTTCGAGCCAAATTCATTTAAACGTCGAGGTAATCATCGCATAATTTAACGTGAAATGGAATTTGCAAAGTAAACGTTACTTAATTTACTGGGAATGTCGAGCGTTTTCAATTACCCACCGAGAAATATTTAGATCGCCTAAGAGCTCATTTAACCGGGGCGAATTTTATTTCACGAATTTCATTTGCAATAGTGCATTTACTTTCATTTATTACCGTGGATTCCCAAGATAGAAGGCGGAGAAAAGCGATAGGATTACTTAACATTTTCATGGAAATAAATTCATGTCGAAATGAAAAATTATATAACCTATAGAACATTAACTGACCTACTAGTTCATTGTGAATTTATTAGTACCTATTATCTATTAGGATGAGGAATAAGTTCCCGCAGTTTCAATTACGTTACGTTACGTTACGTTAAAAACGGCGTGAATTTATTCCGCAACGTAATGAATAAATCCATAATAAATCATCCAATGCAAGGTTCATGACCCAACGGCTGTAATGAATGAAATGTATTTAAACAAAAGTGGTTTAGCCCACCGATCACTCAAAATGACTTCAGATGGATATACCGGTTGCAAGTGAAATAAATAATTAAAAGTCAGGAAGTTATTTGCCAGAGTGCATTTGAGTGCATTTATTCCCGCGGATTTCCAGGATGGGAGGACGAAGAGGGGTAGATAATGGGATTCGCTCGCGTTAGCCGAGGCGTCGGGCGTAAATCTCCAGAGCCTCCCTTTGGGGAGATTTAACGTGCAGCTTTAGGCACTTTAAAGGCATAGTTCTCGGGTAAAAAGCCGGTCGTCTTGCGATCGGCGATGCCACGCGAGGCCCGCCCGGCGTTTCTTCTCCTCGGCGGAGGCCACCGCGGGCATAAGGCCCAATTATAACGGCTCACGCGAAAATGCAGTTTAAATTGCCGGTTCGCGTCACTTCTCGGTGCGCCAAGTCGTTTCGGCCCCGAGTGTCGGTCGAAACGATCCAATCGAATATCTCGACTTTTTGCTGGGGGGATAATGCGACTACGCGGCCCGTTACGCCGACCGAGGAAACGCACGCACGTCGAACCGCACGTGAGAAGTCGAGGCGGAACTTTTGGACTCCGGGAAAACAAGACCTTACGATAGTCTTAGATCTTCCGACAAATTGGGTTCGCTCGATCGAAACGTTTTATGAAATGAACGAAATTCAGTCGATCGGGCGATTTCGTCAAATCAGCAAAATTCGTTTTCCGCGGGCAACAATGGCGTTTCCTAATATGCGGATTCCTCGGGGATCCTGACGTCGTGCATTGCACCTCCCAGTGGCGATCTATTGTTCACCGCGAACGGTTTAATCGAGCCATTTTAGTTGATGGAAACAATTGAATTTGCTTGAGCGAGCCAAAATTCGGTTCGCTCGACCGAGTCAAAATTCGGTTCGCTCGATCGAAACTTTTTCTGAAACGAACCAAATTCAATCTATCGGGCGATTTCGTCAAATCAGCAAAATTCGTTTTCCGCGGGCAACAATGGCGTTTCCTAATATGCGGATTCCTCGGGGATCCTGACGTCGTGCGTTGCACCGACGACCAGGAGACGTTCCAGGTCCAAGCCATAAACCTCCCCGTGGCGATCTATTGTTCACCATGAACGGCTTAATCGAGCCATTTTAGTTGATGGAAACAATTGAATTTGCTCGAGCGAGCCAAAATTCGGTTCGCTCGATCGAAACGTTTTCTGAAACGAACCAAATTCAATCGATCGGGCGATTTCGTCAAATCAGTGAAATTCGTTTCCCGCGCGCAACAATGGCGTTTCCTAATCCGCGGATTCCTCGGGGATCCCGACGTCGTGCGTTGCACCGACGACCAGGAGACGTTCCAGGTCCAAGCCATAAACCTCCCCGTGGCGATCTATTGTTCACCGCGAACGGCTTAATCGAACCATTTTAGTTGATCGAAACAATCGAATTTGCTCGAGCGAGCCAAAATTCGGTTCGCTCGACCGAAACGTTTTCTGAAACGTACCAAATTCAGTCGATAGGGCGATTTCGTCAAATCAGCAAAATTCGTTTCCCGCAGGCAACAATGGCGTTTCCTAATCCGCGGATTCCTCGGGGATCCCGACGTCGTGCGTTACACCGACGACCAGGAGACGTTCCAGGTCCAAGCCATAAACCTCCCCGTGGCGATCTATTGTTCACCGCGAACGACAAGAGCGGCCATAAGTCATTACCCGTCAGGCGGTTGATTATGATCTCCATTGTAGCCACCGCGTCGTCGTGGGCATTGTTCGCGAAAGCCACAGCCACCTGTATCCAGGGTCCTATCCCATGAGCCAGACGGTGTTCCCCGTCGGCATTAGAAAGCCGCAGTCCCATTACTCCGGAAGAGGGAAAAGGAGCATTCTCACGAGCACAGCCCGGGGTGTATCCCTCGGAATAGAAACATATCCCGAGAAAATAGAATCGTCCCCTCGATCGTGTCCTGCCGGACATTCCTGGGAGCCTGCTCCACGCGGAAGTCGCCAGGACGTGCCTTTGACCGCGGCCGACGTTCCGCACGAGAAGAAACGCACGGCACGACGTAGGACGGCACCATTAGAGTTGAAAAATTATCGGTAACATAAAATTGCTGAAGGTGACTGGGAAACATACCGCGAATATCGGGAATTTATGAGAACGTTAACTTCTTTTTTTTTTATTATTTACATTTTAGGTTCCTTCCTTTAAGGTGATATGAAAGGGTGATGTATACGTACCAAAAAGTCAAAATATTGATAAAACCTTTCTCCAAACTGGGTGCACCGAATTATCTGAAACATTAACACGTGATTATGGAGTCTCGAAGGAAGAACGCGCTGCCCGTGAAATATCATTTTTAGAAAAAAAATATCTTTCTTCGGTTCTTGTCCGAGACATGCAAAATTTTTTTCGAATAATGAATTTTCACGAGCAGCGCGTTCTAGCTTAAAGCCTCCATAATCACGCGTTAAAGTTTTAGATAATTTGATGCACCCAGTTTGGAGAAAAGTTTTATCAATATTTTGAGTTTTTGGTATGCATACATCACCTTAAGGTGATGTGATAGTGGCGTCGAAGAGGTCTCGTTAATGAAACTTATCTCCTAATTGGGTTTATCGAATCGTTTTAGACCTTACAATGTAAATACAGAGACTATAAGGAAGGTCCTGACGCTTATGAAATTTCAATTTTGAAATAATTTGTTTATAGCTGCTTTCAAAAGTTTTTATAAAAATATGAAATTTCGCGAGATCGAGGACCTACCTCAAGGTCTCCTTATTCATGTGATAAAGTGTGGCAACATTTCTGTTATATCAACAACAACAAAAAAAAAACGATTACATCGTCGGGGCAACACAAATTCTATTCATAATTGCGATATTCTTTTCTAGCGACAAGAAATTGTATACCGCTCATTGTATACCACTCGAGTAGGAATTTCGATGGCTGTTGCAACAAATTAATTCGCTAATTTGGCGAGCATATTTTCTAAAGAGCTCTTCAATGGTCACATCCACGTTTCGATATAACTGCAAACATTTTTGTTGTCGGTGCGATTGTTCCCTGCAGTAAGAGCGAAACTTTGTCAGAGATGCTGTTCTTTGTTAAAAGTGCAAATGTGTTTTTTTCTTCCCTTGTGAATGTACTGCAAGGACCCTTTTCCAGGGTAATCACCTCTGACCCTGGCTCTTGCGCGTTATCGGCGGCGCAATTGGCGGTAACTCCTCGCAAGGTCTTTCCGCAAGGCGGAATGCGTGCACGGAGTAGCTTACACAGAGATTCCATTAGTAACTCTTGTCAAGCGGAGGTGATTGAGAGGAAGGAACACGCCGACAATCGGTGGAACCTTTCGAGAAAGACCGTTGATAACACTTGTAACCTTCGACTCGCATCGATAAAAGCACCGAGCTATACGTACGGTTTAAGGTGGAGTGAAATCCAGAAATTAGATCGACGTCGGTAAAAAAGATACTTATAAATACCTACACCGTCGACGTTTGTCCATGTACCGACAGTCGTGTCTAATTATATTGGGTATTGCACTAAACGGCGTACTCCACATGTCGTTTCCGTACAATAATTATCAAGAAATCCAAGTAAAACTCCAGAAATCTCCTGGATTCGTGGTTTTTTATACCCTAATTGACCACAGAGGGACACCCTGCGCCATCTGTGATTTCAGGGCCAACTAAATTTTAGACCTCGTGTTAACTTCGTTTTAGCACAGAAGTGCATAAGACACTTTTCTTTACCCTTTATCCCGTTCCAATACGAGATCCTCGATTATCAGAGTGTTATAAATCGTTGTGCAATTGTCCTGACACCTGCGTTTCTCCTATCAGAGCCTTCAATAATTGTATGTCGATCGAAATATTAGAGCGCGATGCCAGTTTGGCTCTGGTCTAGGCTAAATCAAAGAATTTTTGTTCGAAGAACCAAGTGTCGGGACAATTTTTAGCTGCTTACGAGCTATGTGTCAATGTTTCGGACAGTTTGGTCCGATACCCTTAGAAGAAAGTGTCTTATTGGAGTCGACCGATATTGTGGAGTGTTTCACTTCACCTTAATCCTCAACTTCCATATTTTTTGTGGCAAGAATACGTGGGATTAGCGGTGTCGTTCACTGCAAAATAGTGGTTAGAGAATAGCCTCCAGTCAGCTATGTAACGGCTATGTGAACTGTCCATGGTAATGGATTTCGCCTTGTTACCGGGCTTATGATAGAAATAAGCGAATTTAATCTCGGGAACAGATTGAGCGGTAAAGCGAACCTCGTTTACGATAATCAGCACTGGCGGGTAATGTCGCGGAAATCGCACAACGCATAGCTGATCTCGTTTAAATGTAATTTCATATATTTCGAGGGGAAACCTTTCGAGGTTTCCTATCAATTTTCCTCGGAGAACCGACTAACCGGTATGAAAGGCCGTGTTCCACTGTCTACAAGCGAGGGGAAATTCATTCACAAGTTTTTCACATTTTCTCAACGATTACAGGGTCAAGTTAACGACTGAACAATTTTCTTTCGCGGAATAATTTCCCTGCGAAACTAGAAATCGGGAGTAACCCATGGATACTAACCATGGATCGACCATGGAGACTAACCGATATTTACATCGTTATGCCCTGAAGTTTTTCATTGAAGTTGCAGTCATTTCTTCGTCTATTCTTTTAACCTTTGATTCGTTAATCGTTGAGTGAGGTGAATACTGGAACTAAGAAATAAAATTAACTCCACTTTGTTCAGACGTGGAATCGAAAGGAAAGAATTCCCCAATCTTGTACAGAGAAGTCGATTGCAAAAATCGATTCGATCTCCACCGTACCCTATCTTCACTCCATTTCTTCTCGCCCTTTTTTTATCCGCTTCAGCTCTTATCGGAACCTTTATCCCTTAAAGATAAAACCAACATTCGAATGGTTTTAACTCGAAATTCTTCTCGAAGTCCGCTTAATAACCATATTCTAGGGTTGAACCACCACAAAATTACACTATAAATTTAATCATATCAACCAAACATTAGGTTGTCCATCTAATAACCATAGTATGGTTAAACCAACAAAACTCGTCAGATTCAACCAGATATTATCCTGCGTGTTTAATGATAAAACCGACAATGGTTCTTTTCGAAGGAAACAAGTTGCAAATTCTATGGTTGAACCAACAAAAAATTATTAACCAACCATTAGGTTGTCCATCCAATAACCATATTCTATGGCTGAACCAACAAAAGTCATCTTGATTCAAGCAGACATTTTCCTGCGTGTTAAATGATGAAACCGACAATGGTTCTTTTCGAAGGGAACAAGTCGCAAATTCTATGGTTGAATCAACAAAAAATGACCAACCAAACATTAGATTGTCCATCCAATAACCATATTCTATGGCTGAACCAACAAAAGTCATCTTGATTCAAGCAGACATTTTCCTTCGTGTTAAATGATGAAACCGACAATGGTTCTCTTCGAAGGGAACAAGTGGACCAAACGAGCCGATTGGCCGAATCGATCCCGTTCGGGCGAGCTTGCGCCAGAAGCGAGTCTCGTTCTCGAAGGCTGCGTGTTGATAATATCGAGAGGAATCACAAAGCAGCTTAAATTGGAAGATGCGCGATTACTCGGTAGAGTCACGGCGGCCTCTCGCCGGTGGCCTCTGCGCCCGCGAATGCAAATAAGCCGCGCAGCACCCACAAGGAAATGATGCTCCGACTCCGAGCAATTTATAATTCCCGACGGAGTGGGAGCCGAATTTTTAAATACCGAGCTCGTAATTAAATCTCCCGGCGTCGTAGATGCAACGAGGGGAACCATTTGCCAAGCCGAGCGCTTGAATTATTTATTCAATCGCCGATCCGGAAACGAGGTCGTGCACTTCTCGGTCCTTTCGAGACGAACTTTAACACCCAATGTTCAAAGGGAACGTGTGAGCTTAATTGCACTTTTGCATACCGACAGGATCCCAAAAGCTCGTTTTCCTATCCTAAGGTTACGTCCTTACTGATTTTTTGTAATGCAAAGGAGTATTAAGGCGATGCAGAAGTGACGTCTGTAGGAGTCTCTCTTATGAAGCTTCTCTTCGAATTGGGTGTACCGAATTGTTTATAAATTTATTACATGAATATAGAGGCCCTAGGTAAGATCTTGACATTCGTGAAATTCGTTTCCTTTGATTTGTTTATAAATATTTTATTATCTTTTATTTAGGAAGTGGAATTTTAAGGGGGTTAGGACCTTCCTTAGGGCGTTCGTGTTCATGGGGTAAGATTTCAGTCGATTCGGTTCGGAGAAAAGTTTCATAAACGATTGACCCCGTAGATGACACTTTCGTGTTACCTTAATGTAAATGTATAATATGCATGTAATATTTGATAATATTTTTGTAAAATAAGGGGATGTTAAATATATGTTAAATCTATGTTAGGTATCCCTTCTGCGAGGGGAAAGTGAGATATTTATATTGGTTAAAACAAAATGGCAATCTAGCCTTTTACATAATAGAGGTGAATTAAACTTACCAGACAGCTGATTATCAATGTAACAGATTACAAGTATATAAAAAATATTTTCGTTATCTCTTAACATTTTTCCCTCGCAGTGGGATAACACATTCAGAGGTAATGACTTGACCAAACTTTTTTACCGTAAAATGGAAAGCACAAACCCGAAATCGTCTACATCGGAAAACGGTATTTCTCATAAAATACGTAATAAATCTCTTATAAGTCGTTGTTAACTGTTTCGTATATTTATATTATATATAACGTATATAAACGTTACAAACTGTTTCGATGGAAAGCTCTAGTGAAATGGAAAAAGCTTTGAAATAATGCTCGATCCCTTGCCGTACAAATTTTCCACCGCGCCTTAATATTTACAGTTTCTTAATACTTTTTGTTATTTCACGCGAGTCTGTCGAGATTTTCAAAATTCCTGAACACGTGACAAACGCCGTTTAACAACACTATGCCGACTAAAAAAAGTACTTATTAAGGAGTTGTCTTAAACAAGGTCCGAAACGCGCGTCAATCTAAAAGTCGTCCAAAAGACACCCAAAAATCGTGGAAAAATCTGCGAAGTAGGGAATTTTAAAGAAATTTAATTTGGATTTTTCTCGAGCTCCTCTTTCTTTGTAATTCCCTCCCCTTTTCTTGCCTTCTTCAGAGTCCCTTCAAAGTCCGTTCGTGAAAGTCAGCCTTTACGATACGACATTCGGTACCGTAAGTTAACGAGGTATACGCTTCCCGACCCACGTACATGACACTCGTGTAGAGGCGGCCCCAAGTACAACATTAATAAACGCTCCCCGGTGAAATATCTCACGACTAAATACCAATAACGAGCCGGCTTCGAATCTCCTCGAACGCGTGTGAATGAAGAGAAGAGCGCAATGTTCCATCGCCGAGACCTGGAAGGCACGACAAAGCCAAAGTCTCGGCAGAAAACGCTTGCGCGATGAATAATCGGCATTCACAGGGTCTTGAAGTCGAACATTCAGCTACCGAGTACTCATTACGTCCGAAAATGGTCATGACCTCTTGCCATCACGACGATTCAAGCGATGGTACGACCGGCGCACTGAGAAAAAAAAAAATCATTGAACCAAAGAAGTATTTCTTCGACTAGTACCGAAGAGATACTTTCTTACTTCCAAGAGTAATTATTTCACTCAAATAAGTTGGCACTATTCCGAATAAACGTTGCCTCAAATTCATTTGAGTTTGAGTGATATAATGATTCTCCTTGAATTAACGAAATATTTCAATGGTTCGATGAGATTTTTTTTTCCTCGGTGCGGCGGCAGTCAAAGGGAACGGACCTCTCAAAGAACTCGCGAAAGGCGTATCAGTGTTAATAATAATTAATTACGGGATTTTCATTCGCGTAAAGCGAATCCACGTGGGAGGGATACTCTCCGGGTAAATTGAGGGACTTTTAATTAATCGGCGTAAAATGTGTTGTTATAAAGAAAGAAATTCCACATAGTGTCGATTCCTCTCTAAGGAGTTTCAGACGATATTTCTTTAGTCCTGTCTAGGGAAGCTGTAGTTCCAGCTGGGAATTTCTCAGGCCGGGGTCCTTGCGAGATCTGAAACGACCACTCAGCCTCCGGGCAGATTTCGAAGTTTCCTCTCGGCTAGGAATAAAAAAAGATGCCGTCAAAATCAACGTCTCCGCTCGTCTCTGCCACTCCGGACGCGTGCCTACCATTAATCCGTCACGAAACGTTCCCCAGGTTGATTTTATTAGGCCGCGCGACTCGCGATGGCCCCACAAGAAGAGCAGAGAGAGAAACTCGGATTTCGCGTGCAGGACTTTTCCCCAGGAAAGGGAAAACCCAGGCTCGGCCGCCTTGTAATCAGGCACACATCTCGAGGATGTTAGATCGCGGAAGTAATCGCTGGACGTGATAAGACAAACGCGCCAGCCGGACAGGTGGGCGGATAGAGTTTCTATTTCGCTCGATTTCCTTTAGTCCCGCTTCTTTTCCTTCCCTCGGGACAAACCTTTTGAAATCCACAGGAATGGCGATTCCTCTTTCAGGGTCGAGCATCGACCACCCAGGTGGAAAGTTACTAAAATGGATAATAGGATAGTATGCGGAAAACAGAGACATTTGCACTTTAACAAAGGACAGCATTGCTGATGATGTTTTGCTCTTCCTGGAAGAATAATTGCACCAATCACCAACATGTTTGAAACTATATCGAATTAATAGAAAATGGGTGATAGGATAATGTACGGAAAACAGAAACATTTGCACTTTTAGCAAAGGACAGCATTGCTAGTAACGGTTTGCTCTTCCTGGAAGAATAATCCCACCAATCGCCAAAATGTTTGCAATTATATCAAATTAATACAAAATGACTAATAGGACAGTACACGGAAGACAGAGACATTTTAAGAATTTGTTATAAAAACCTAAGTGTCATGGGTGTCAAGACCTTCCTTATAGCCTCCATATTCACGTTGTAAATCTAAAAACGATTCGATGCACCCAGTTTAGAAAAAAGCGTCTTGAACGATCGACTTCTCAAATGTCACTTTCACATCCCCTTAAAGCCTAATTATTATCTTGAGTATCCTAGTCACTTTTCCACCTGGGTTCCTGACGAGGACTCTAAGGACATTCTCACGTCGTAATTCTAAATTTTTTCCGAAGCTAGTTGTCAAAGAAAAATGACTTTTCACTCAACTTGTTGCATCCTCTAACGCCAGGAGCAACGATCGAGCAGGTTCAATTGAAAATCGGCCAATTTGTTCGAGCCATTAGAGCCGGGAACGTATCGGGCAGGCTCATTAGTCATAAATCTATATTTACTTGCGCAACTAGGAGGCATCCATTAGATTCGTACCGAGACAGGTTTCCGTCTGGAAACGAGCGATTCTCGAGGTAAGGCGCGTTAATGACCGAGTCTGTGCCTCTAAAGGTTCTTTACTTCTGTCCCAACACGCCGTGTGTACTTAGCGGATTAATGTCGTAGCGATGCTGCAGTTATCGTAAGAGAGGAGAGAGACCTTTCAGATTTATCGGAAACTTATGGATTTACCTGCGTTACCTTTGGCTCTTCGCTAAGTCCAACCTTCCCTTTCATGAACGTATGTACATTGGCGGACATTGATTCCTTCCTCCACCGAGAACATCGAGAAAAATGATAATAAACTTCATATGCTCTTAGTACAGCAACCACGTTTTATAAAACGAGAACAAATGATCAAATCTTCGTTTACTCAGCTTCATTTTATAATCTAACTAGACATTTAATAAAGCTTCTAAGCGTTTTATAAAACGACCAACGATGCACAGCCGCAATTGTTATGTACAATTTAATTACCGCCTGTTTTACACCCCGGCTAAATCATTTCAGTAATTTAATAAATAACGTTTTAAACGACAAATTTTAATAAAAAGTGAGTACGGTAGCATTTTTGTATGTAATGTATTTTTGTAATGTCAAAATATTAGGTTGATAATTATGAAATTATCCGTACCGGATCCGGGATGATAAGTGCGGATAATTATGAATCAACCTAATAAATGTATATTAATCACGTTGAAGGTATCTGGTTTGACTGCAGTATTATGTTCTGAAAGTGTATTTCGTGTAGATTTTTAAAAGAAAGTTCTCCGATGTACATTAGCGGACATGTATGCCCTTTCTGTAAATATGGGATCGCCAGTAGATGATGGGAAAGCATTCATGTCCTCCAGGGTACATTGCGACTGGCTCGGTAATGTATGTACAGTGTCGGCACGTCAGCTGAGAGTAACAATTCGTCAGGGAAAATTTCCAACTTCTGTCGCGTTTCTTGGTCATTAAAATCAAAGATACTTTATAGGAGCTCGTTACTCACGTGTCCGTCTTACGCGAGAAAAAGTGCATCTCGGTGTACGTCCTCGAAGACGAAGACAAAGTGCCTATCTTGCAAGAAACTAATGATGTCCTCGATCTGGCCCGCTCATCAGAGGTATTCCCGCAAAGTACGACAAATCCGCATAAAAATAATTCAAAGAAAAGTTAATCAAGCGCGGTAAAAGTTGCTACGACGCGGTACAATTTCTCAGGAACAATTTTATCATTTTCATTTCGTAAAACACTCGAGTTTTCGCCAGATTAGAATTTGTTTATCCTTTCCGTCTAACGTGGTACACTTTATGGTTTATTCGTATAGAATAAGAGTCTTCATAACAGAATTTCTAGCTCGGATCGTTCTACTTAGAACACACCTGTGCTTTTAAGGGGATGGGAAAGTGCCATCTCAGGGATTCATGAAACTGATGGGATTTCGTGGTTTCATTCTTGAAACTTTTCTCCGAACTGGGGTATCGAATCGTTTTAAACTTTACACAGTGAATATGGAGACTATAAGGAAGGTCTTGACACCCATAACACTTAGGTTTTTATAACAAATTTGTTTAATGTCTATAAACAGATTTTTTTAAAAATCGAAATTTCATGGGTGTCAGGATCTTCCTTATAGCCTCCATATTAACACTGTAAAGGTTTAAACGATTCAGTACCCCCGACATCGGAGAAAAGTTTCATAATCGAGACCTCTTAGACCACTTTCACATCCCCTTAAGAGTTGCACAAAACTCCGTAACATTTATTTTCTAAAAAACGCTCAAGCTCTTACGCCTGAAACGTGGCTTTTGCTCTTTTCCATCTAACAAGATACACGCGCAGTTCATTCGAGTACACATAGAAATAATTCGCAGCCATTATAAATAAAATGTTACTCTCTTCGGCCGATGTGAAAAAAAAATTTGAAAGTGAACTAACATTGTTTGCAAAAATGTTTTTGCAGTATTGACAACAAGAAATTAATTACTTTACCGGGACCATGGAAATTACAATCATGATTGCAATATTTATCACAGTTGAATAGAGACCTGAGATGAGTTTAGAGATTTCTCAGTCACTATAAATAAAATGTTACTCACTTCAACCGATGTGAAAAAACTTGAAAGTGAACCAGCATTGTTTGCAAAAATGTTTTTGCCGTATGGGTAACAAGAAATTAGTTACTTTACCAGGACCATGTAAATTACAATCATGATTTCAATATTTATCACAGTTGAATAGAGACTAGAAATGAGTTGAGAGATTACTCACGGGCAGGGTCGCGTGATCGCGTCCTGTGCTGCCGCCTAGTGGTTGGTGCGGGCGGCAATAGTACTTGCCACCTGTTACCCCTCAGTGGCGACGCAACTCATCTCTGCCAGAAATGAGTAACCTCTCTATATCGCGACCCTAGGCCGCGACCCAGCTTCCGGATTGGGCGAGGCCGGGCCCAATCCGGAAGCCGGGTCCGGCCAGCGGTCGCGACCCGTCAGTTGCCCCGGACAAGCCGCCGTGATAGGACGTCGCGATCAGTTTATAGAATGGCGAGAGATGTATTACCCGTTACGTTTCTAATTTATACCAACGTGGAACAATAATTCTCAATTGACGGTATTTCCGTTTGTAAAGAGATTCAGGGGAGGCTCAGGAGATAACGGAGAGGTGCGCACGTAGTCTTCGTGCCGACGCGCGGTGGACTCGAAGTCAAGACGGTCAGGGCGTCGCAGGGATCACGGGTCGCGAGTGCCGTGGACTAAACATCGTTCAAGAAAGGAAGAGGAAGCGGAAGCAGCAGAAGCACGCAGCCAAATCCATCATCGGGGCGGAGGAGCAGATGGAGCCGAGGCTCGAAACCCCCAGGTCTCCTTCGGGAGGGATCTCCTGGGGGTGAACGGCACGAAGTAGACGAAACGTCCCGGCGGTGAGTTTGAAGTTACGTTCCTCCGGTCTCCTCATGCCGCAGGACAAAAGGTCCGTACCGGCACGGAGGCCGGTTGTATGTTTACAAGTTCATTCGAGGGACCGCGAGTCGACGGGACGACCTCTCGCCGACTCGCGAGTGGCTGTGTTGATTTTCATTGTTTCTCATGTGCCATTTTAGACTAGGAATAGATTTCTCCCGGGTCCGCGGTAATTTTCCGATCGCGATTCTCAATCGAGTGCCGGGAAGTCGGACGACCCTCCGACTTCGGGGCCGTCGGTTCCGCGAAAATTCTTCGAGTAATTTGAAAATGACGCGGGAGAAGTATCTCGCGAGGAGCTGGACCCGAGTCGAGGATGCAATTTGATGTTTTCGCGAGACACCTTAGAATCGCCGCCTCGACGAGGTGATTCATGCTTCAGGACTTTCAGGTTTTATCGGCCAAGCCTTCCACTACCCTGGGGCCGTAGTGCGAGCTGGGCTTGGCCTTTCTATCTTATCAAAATTATGAAGTATCAAAGTCGAGTAGAATCTGTAGCTCGATTTAGCGCTTTCACAATTAATCTAGATAGGATTCTTTCAGCGTCAGCAACGGTAGGTGTCCCTTCTTGTGGCCGCGTTTCTTTCTGGCCCCCGCCCTTCGACTCCTCCAGGAGCGAGTCGAACGGTTCAGGGCCAGAAGGCGTGGTAAAAAAATTGTGTAAGCTCCTTCGGTTGCCATCTTGATTCCAATTGTACATATCCATTTAATTTGGTTAATTTCAACTAACGATGGCAATCGATGAATGATTCAAATGAGAGATCTGAACTTGGGGGTCGGAGGCATCCCGGGATGTCCTCCCTAGGATTAGGCTATTTGTCCCCGGGTGGAGTGCGAGAGAATCGTGGAGTGATTGTGTTGGAATGAATGCGTTTGATTTTTTTAGATATAGCTAGGGAGGTAGGATAGTTGTCGGGAGTGAATGTCTAGATGTAAGCAGGCAGGGCCAGGGCGGAATCTCTTCCTGGGGGTTTGGGGAGAGATTTTGGACCTGGGATACCTTTCCATCGTTCGCACTTCCGGAAGTGTGGAGGATGTCCGTCCTGCGTCCGGGGTTCTACGCTGAGAGAAAAAGTAACTTTCCGGAAAAAAAGAAATCCCTGACATTATTTTCCCGCTATTATTCCGAATACTTTGAGACCAATTTTGGCCATGAAATTCTTTTCGCAAAATCTCTTCCGCCTGCTATTATCTTACCATTGTTCGGGTCACAACTCTGATTCTTTCAAAATCAATTTTATTACAGCCATGAAATTTCTTGAACAAGAAACTTCTGGATTGCCGCGAGTAATTAATTTTAGTCTGGAAAGTATATTATTCCCTCAGGGTACGCCCGGACGCCCGCGGTTACGAAAATGTTCTTTCAGGAATGAAATTAAATAGAACGCGCTTGGGAATCCGGCTAAATGTGCAATACGCTCGGACTGCGCATCCTCGGATCGTAGGTCGTCGTTTTGCTAGCTTTTGGATCTGCTCGCGGAATGATTTTTTTTTTTTAATCCGAAAAGTCAGGGGATTGCCAAGCGTTCGAGACGTAGGGGGCTCTGCCCGAAGAGACTGCAAGTGTCGAAGAGGCTATATGCCGAAGCGGCCCCTTAAGAAGAGGGCAACTACGATGGCCTTTCGTTCTTTCGAACGGACAGCCATCCATTTTTTGGCCACGTTGTCCCTCCTATTTTTTCCTATGTCGCTTTGTCAGGATTGACGGAGAAGAGACGGCGAACGATCATTTCGATTACATTTAGTCGAATCTACATTTAAATGGATTTTTTTCCTACTTAGTGATATGAAAAATACCAGTTCAGTCAATTTAACGAGATCGATCTATCATTAATATTCTTGACTTATAGTAACTTATTCGCCGTCTAATCTCAGACATCCTGAATTTTTGTGAATATTCTGTTTTGCCTGTTCTCTTGTGCCCCTTTTCAGGATTAGGTGGATCACAACAGGATACATTTTTCTTTTTCTTTTTTTTTTTTTTCAAGTCATCATGGGTAGTTCATCGCCGCACATCTTGCTGGACTTGTTGGTAAGAGATGTTAAAAGATGTTAAATGACGTTTGTTATCACGGATTTGAGTTGGGAGCAGAGATGAGGAGGATCCCTGAATTGGGCAGTCATTGGGGGGTATCAGGTGGCAAGGGCGTTCGTCGTCCACATCCTTTACCTGGAGGGCCACACGGGACGCGATCTCGCGACTCTACCCGTGAGCAATCTCCCAACTCATCTCTGTAGAGACATTTTCTAAGCTGCTGCTACAAATTCACACGATAGTTTAGCAAATATTTTCTTTCTAAGCTCTCTTGCCGTTATGTATACATTGGATATAATTACTAACGTTCTTGCCGTTGGTACAATTATTTTTGGATTAAGAGCGATCAGCTCTTTACTGTCTTTATTTCCTGAGGAAAAGTTTCTTCCTTAGAGGAAGAGATACCCCGGCTCGTTTCCGGCTCTTTGTCTTCCCAAATATCTACTTCTGGAACACCAGTGCTTTCAAGAGTTAGACCGTTTCGGAGACTTCCGTTTTCCAAAACCCTCGAGCTTCTGCCCGGAAGAGGCTTCTGCTCTTTTACGTCCGACAAGATACACACGTCGCTCATTCGCGCACATGAAGAGTTTCCACGGCTCGTTTCCGGCTCTTTGTCGTTCCCTGTATCTACTTTTGGAACACTAGTGCTTTCAGGAGGCGCGCCCAATTCTAAGACTCGAGCTTTTGCCTGCAAGCGGTTTTTATCCCCCTCTCCATCTGACGCGCTCACAATACCGCTCATTCACGTATGGGAAAAGCTTTCACAGCTGCATTTCCAGCTCGCATCGTTCCACTTGTAGAACACCAGAGCTTTCTAGAACTGAACCGAACTCTGTAATGTTCGTTTCTAAAACCCTTTCAAGTGATCTTTCCCCTTTCTATCTGGCACAATGCACGTGCTGCCGATTTGTAAATGAGAGTTTTCATTACTTGTTTATAGTCCCACTTCCGAAACACCAGTACTTTTAGGATTTCCATCCAATTCTGTAATTCCCGCTTTTCGAATCCATTAGGCATTTGCCTGAAAGGAAATTTTGAGGCAAATCCGCCAATTGAGCTGTACATTGCTCATTAGTGTATAAGAAGAGCTTTCACGATTGAATTTCGACTCAGTTCGTCCCGCTTATCAGAATGCTTTTAAGGCTTGCATAAAAATGTAAGATTCCCGTTTTCTAAAACCTTTAGGCTTATATTCGGATGTAATTTTTGTAATCCTAAAATCCCAAATTTTGAAAACTCGAGTTTTCGCCCGGGAGCGATTTTTACCCTTTCTCGCTTTACACCTCGCCCAATATCGTTAATTCGTGCATAAAAAAAGTTTCCATGACTTTCTTCATCGTTCTACATGTAGTGTTTCCAGAGTTGTATATAATCCTAAGCTCCCATTTTCTAAAGCCCTCGAGCTTTCGCCCGGAAGGAGTTTTTACCCTTTCCCGCCACACACGACGCTCAACACCGTTTATTCGTGTATAGGAAGAGTTTTCACGACAGCATTTCCGGCTCGTGTCGTTCCACTTACGGAACACCGGTGATTTCAGGGGCTGCACCGTCGACCCGTGCACCTGGAGAGATCCCGCGGTACTAATAGAGCAATCAGAGACACTTACGAAGGCGGAAGCCGTCGGAGCCGCGAGCGCGTGTCGAGGAGGTAACGCGGCAGTGACGCCACCGATCGGAAGTCGGAAAGCCGTGACTGTCGGTTTGCAATTAATTTTCACTTAACTACTGCCGCCTTGTGCCCTAGATATTAACAAGCCATGCCAAGAACTCCCTGCGCGCCTCTCGCCCCGATTTTCGATCGGCCTACGAAATTGCCTCTGTCGGTTCCTACTCTCTTTAGAACTTCCTTCTCCCTGTCTTGGAGATTTTCACGATGTGACAACGACGATGTTCGTTTCCTACAAATTGGTGCCTACAAAACCTTAATGGCATGTGCAATTAGGGTACATGTAGTTCTCGCCTTTACGCAGTAATTGGTTCCTGGGCACTGTTCATGAGTCGAGAATTTGTCAAATTTGCCGCTCACGGTTCAAAATTGAAATTCCCGAGGATTCCCTCAAGGAATTATTATTCATCAAATCCGATTTTCTCCTTCTCTTGGAGATTTTCACGATGTGACAATGACGATGTTCCTTTTCTACAAATCGGTGCCTACAAATCTTAATCGGCATGTGCAATTAGAGCATAGATAATTCTCGCCTTTATGAAGTAATCGGTTCCTGGGGACTGATCATGAGTCGAGAATTAGTCAAATTTGCCGCTCACGGTTCAAAATTGAAATCCCTGAAGATTCCCTCAGGGAATTATCACACATCAAATACGATTCTCTCCCTCTCTTGGAGATTTTCACGATGTGACAATGACGATGTTCCTTTTCTACAAATCGGTGCCTACAAATCTTAATCCGCATGTGCAATTAGAGTATAGGTAATTCTCGCCTTTCCGCAGTAATTGATTCTTAGGCCTGTTCATGAGTCGAGAATTTGTCAAATTTGCCGCTCACGGTTCAAAATTGAAATTTCCGAGGATTCCCTCAGGGAATTATCATTCATCAAATCCGATTTTCTCCTTCTCTTGGAGATTTTACGACGATGTTCGTTTCCTACAAATCGATGCCTATAAGTCTTTAATCGGTACGTGCAAGTAGGGTATAGGTAATTCTCGCCTTTACGCAGTAATTGGTTCGTGGGGGTTGTTCATGAACCGAGAATGTGGAAAATTTGCCACTCATGGTTCATAATTAAAATTCCCGAGGATTCCTTCAGGGAGTCGTGAATTTTAATGCGGGGAATTACGGAAATCAACTGGGAAACGCATGCAAAAATCACTGGAAATCGTTGGAAATCACGGAAAGATTGTCACAATTAACAACAAAGATCGATCGTCATTTGTTACGAATGGCATTGTTGTCTATGGTATGAAGTCAAGGCAATGGATCCTCAAAGAAAGAAACAGTTTTAATTGATTTTCAAGCGAGCAGCCCCACGAAAATTCCGATTAATGAGGTAAACGTTAAGGTGAAAATTGTAAAGATTCGTATGTAAAGAGTGCTCGAGAAAAAGACCATTTGCACTTTGGCAATGAACGATATCGCTGATAAAGTTTTGCTCTTACTACAAGAACAATCGCAGCAACGACACGAATATTTGCAGTTATACCGAATCGTAGATGTAACCATCGGAGACCTTTTTTCAGGAAAAAAATGCTTACTAAATTAGCAAATGAATTTGTAGCAACAGCCAAAAAACATATCGTTGTCCCTACTCCAAAGAATGAGCGACATATAATTTCTTGTTGTTAGAAAATAATATTACGACAATGAATAGAATTTGTTATTTAAAATAAAAAGTTCCGATTGGACATATTCGTAAAGATACGAAACTCGCAAATAATTGAAGAAAGCGAAACGAAAAGTGAGAATCGCCTATATCCATAGCAAAGAATCTTCTAAATTTCACAAATATGCTTTATTTGTTTTTCATGCTCATCGCGATATAGTAACAAACATGCTAAGATTATAAATAAATTCAGTTGCCTAACGGCACCATCGTGCAATATTGAATTGAAACAAAAGATATTCCTGGAGATACCGACACAACGGTTTAAATATTAAAAACAACTATCAGGACGAAGTAAACGACAGAATTGATAACTGTCATATACACATATGCATTTGAAAAGCACTTAGAGCCCTCTTTTGATAAATATAAATCATCATCATATCATTTACCCTTACACTTTCTTCAATTTGACTTAAGAATTGCACTTAAGATGTTCATAACGCGTATATATGTGTCACCCGATTGTACAAAGTGCACTTAGCACTTGGGCTGCGTATAGAAATTTTAATAAAGAGATGTTGGAGTACGCACTCGTGCGACATCTCGGTCGAGATTTGCACGGCTGTTTAATGTTTTGCTCCAGATATGCAAGCAACGTCTGCAGGAATTCCATCTCTACCCAAGGATATGCTAACGACCGTTTAAGTATGTCAAGAGAATATGGTTTCAGTATGATTCATTACATTTTATCTCGCGAATAAGCCAACCGTATGAAAATGCCGAACTTCGGATGCGTGATCTCATATGAATTACTAAAGATGACCTGCGATTTCATTTTTAAATCCTGTTGAATGAATCCCGAGGAAAAAATGTCCCACGTGTTATCACACGCTGAGAAAAAGAAAAAAAGTTGATCGACACAGAGACAGCGGCAAGACAAAATTCTGCGTTTCAAAGAAATCCAAAGAAATGTCAGATTGAGTAAATGAAAGATTCGTTAAATCGATAACGTCAATTCCTCTTCTCGGAAAAATAATTATTTCCTGCAATTATACATAATGTATATGTCAACAGTATATATTTGTTTGTCAAGTACTCTTTTTTCTCAGTGCACGTATAACGGGTTAAAGACACCCAGGATAACAAGGGGCAAATAAAAGGTAAAGAAAAAGTTGATAACCGAGAAAAACCGCGTGCACGTAAGCTAATTGCACCCGAGACTAAGAGATAAATGCATAACGTCCAAAAATTAAATATTTACGCAGTAGATAAACATACAGCCCCCGAAAACACTATAAAATGAAAAACATAGAAAACGGCTGGACAGAACGACACTTCCGTAACAACTAACGTTTCTTTAGCAACATCCAATTGTGATTTAATATTTAAAAAGGAAGAAATAGCCTCCACTAGAACGTTCCCCTCCCAACGTTTCACTTCCGGTCTCACGCAGCCTTGGCATAATTCCAATTTCCAAAAATCCCTAAAGAAGTTTCACATCAAAGATACAAATTTCATATTCATAATATAGTGTAAATAAAAGAAATGGAATAAGGGAACCGAGTGAAACCGCTCTGCCACCTGGTGCATTAGAAGCTGTGCATGTCCCGAAACCGCGTGCACGCACGCTGATTGCGTGCGGTAATCGACGGAAAATTACCCGCCGGCCGCTAGCACGCGTCCAGAAATCGCGGACGGGAGTAGGGGCGCGATGATTAATGCATTCGAGCGCATAAGTGCATTCTTATGCTGCGGGTCGTTGCAGAGGCGCCAGCGACTGGGCCCGGTCGGGCCTGGTCGGGCCTGGTCGGGCTTGGTCAGGCCAGGTCGGACCCACTAGGGCCCAGTCGGGCCCAGTCGGGCCCAAGGTTGCGGCCGGGCCGGAGCGAGTGCATCGAACGGGCGATCGATCCCTCTTATCGCGGGCCACTCGCGGTTGCACCGCGTTACGGGTGCATTCTCATTATAAGGTAACACCTAGCAATGGCGTTAACCTCGGCCCCGGCGCGTTCTTATTAGTTATGGGGCGCCAGCGCGGACGACTCCTCTCTCTCTCTCTCTCTCTCTCTATCTCTTATCGGATGCACCGGCGCAGCTGCATCGCTGATGCATCCGCACGCGCCTGCGATACCGGAAGCGCGATGCATTCGTTAGATTCTCTTCGGGTTAGCTGCACTTTTGCATCTAGGGTAGATTTGTACATTAGCACGAAAGCCAAGTTTGGCGCGAGGACTATCGGATGTGATGACAAACTGTTGTGGTTATAAGTGCAGTTGCATTTTTACGCGTTCTGGTGCAAAAGTGTAGCTCTTTTCGAATTCGCCCTCGGGTAGGTGCAGCGAGGAGATTTCATATGGTATCGCGCAGCGTGATGTATATGTTTGAACCGAGTTTGAAGAGATTACTCGTGTTTTTTAATTTATACTGAAAGTTGTTTCACTGAAAACTGAAAAATTTCATTTTAAATTTCTTCAAGATTTTTGGCGTCTGAGATAGGCGACTAAATGATATCTACACGTGTTTGCAGTTCTCATGAAAAGCGTAGGGCAGTCAATTCCGCACGTGTACCCTCAACTGCGGAAACTTCAAGACTTCCATTGAAGTAGTTGGCGTGACGAATTTACCGCAAATTTTTCGTCAAATTTATTATTTTATATGCGTACGTATAGTGCAGACATTTCATGCAGCAAGTGGCCTGCAAATTGTTTGGCAAATCAATTTTCCTCGTCATATGACGATCATGAAATTCTATGTAGGATTCTTTTCTAACGATCACGAACATACATCGATCATTTATTCGCTATTGTTACGAATTCATTTGCTTAACTTAACTTTTTCTAAACTAATTTTCCTATGGTTACATCTACGTTCGACAGAATTGCAAAGATTTTTTTTGTTAGGGCAGTTATTACTGCGGTAAGGGCAAAACTTTATCGGCCTTGCTATCCTCTGCTAAAAGTGCAAGTGTCTTTTTTTTTTTTTTTTTTCTTAAGCTGGCTCTTGGTGCGTAGCGAAGTGCACTCGCTCGCAGTCGCCAGTAATACAGCGAGAGAGAAGGGAAATGCATCGAGATGCACTCGGCACAGGGCAGTTGCACGCACATTACACGCGCCGAGATACCAGTCGAGATTATCCTTCTCGCACTTGCTGCACTCGCCCTTTTACTCGCGCTTGGTGCAAATTGCACCTACCGAGTAACACCGAATTGCGCCGAGATTTGCACGGAACGTTTGTACCTCCGTTTTCTTGGATTGCACGTAATGCACCGGGAAAAGTATCTAGACGCGTAAAATGCGCTTCAGAATTAGAATCAGTGCCAACCCAAGCAACGGGTTGAACAAAATATTCTGCCGAGGTGAACAAGAATAACCATATCAGAGAGAAACAATAAAAATAAGAACGAATTAGAAAATAGAACAAAATTAGAGAGAGATTCTTACGGTGGCATTTTCTAATAATAAATAATTATCCTAAATGCAAACGACGAAAATTACAGTGGAACGGAAAATATTAGATAAGGGATTCTCAAGGTGCAATTATTATATACCTATTTTAGATACAGACAATAATTGTAAGATGCATTTTTACAATTCTAATTCGTTCTTATTTTTATTGTTTCTATCTGACATAGTTATTCTTGTTTACCTCGCCAGAATATCTTGTTAAACCCGTTGCTTGGGTTGGCAATGATTCTAATATTCTTGTTAAAAATATTCATGAAGTTCAGCCACCGTTAATACAAAAGGTTATGGTAACATTATCAATTTGATGTCTTCTAAGTAAATCAGTCTATATTCATTATGAATTTCTAAAGAAACTTATACTTTAATAACATTAGGTTATGATTTTCTGAAATTATGTAGGAAAACCAATGTGGAAATGTTAAACTAGTACATACCGTGGCTGAATGAAACTTTCAACAAAACCGATCCTAAATTATAATATCTTTTTAGCGGTGAATATAAAGTCATACTTTTGGCCTTATCAATAAATCCCAATCTCAATCTGAATCTCAATTATGTAGGAGAACAAATATACAAATGTTCCACATTTATAACATTATAATTTGAAAATGTTATTATATTAATATATACCGCGTCTGAATTAAACTTTCAACGAATCCGATCCTAGATCATAAAACCTTTTTAACGGTGAATATAAAGTCATACTCTTGGTCTTATCAACAAATCCCAATCTCAATCTGAATCTCAATCTCCCCCTCTATATCTATTCCAATTTCCATCCCACTTCTCTACGAGGACATTGCACGTAAGAAATCCATAACTTATGGTTTAATATGCAATTTCCTGAAACCGCTGGCTTCCTTTTATCAGGAGTCCAGTGTCTCTTCGTGCGAATATGATAATTCCCGTCTGAATGCAAGTAAATGCATAAGTAGTGGTAATAGGTATAAATGTATATCCCGTGTCTCCATAAGTATCCTTGCCATTTTTACGGGGAGAATCCTGATAATCCTCCCCGTGCACGAAATCCTTGATATCCTTCCCCCAGGTTCCTTAAGCCGTGCATGTTGGGTAATATCTCTGAGTAATCTCCCACTCTTCGGGAAAAGTACTTCCTTGCTCACTCGTAATCATCGCTACTGCACTTACGGAGAGAAAGAGAAAAGACCTGAAGTACACCGGGAATGTGAAATATATGCAGCGATACCGTTCGCAATTATGCTTCTTGAAGACTATTCGCTCTTTTGCTTGCGCTTGTTGCAACTTCGCCTATCGAAGGGAGGGAATGCACTAAGTTGCACGCGTATCTATGGGGATAGGGTGGGCACCACGTTGCACCGGAGATAAGTGCATCTAAACGCGTAGTGATAATTCCTTGGATCGCGTATCACGTGGGGAAACAGTTTTTAGCGTGTTAGAAATATCTATGGCTCCCCATATGCAGTTTCAGATGTTAGACAACAAAAAAAGTGCACCTCGGATGTCTTTATCCTCTATCATGCTGTCCTTTGTCAACGGTTCAAATATCTCTTTTCCCTTACATCCTCTACCTAATAAAATACACTGACAAAAATCAGACCTTTGTCAATAATCTGCATGCATACTTCGTGATATATAAAACGATGCATCTATGTAATTGTTGGCGGTGAAAGGGCAAAACCTTATCAGCAATGCTATCCTTTGTCATCAGTTCAAATGCCTCCTTTTTGTTGCACCCCAACCTAAAAATACCGATAATAGCCAGACCTCTTCCAACGATCTACATACATACTTCGCGATACAAAAAACAACGAATCGACGTAATCGGTGCCGCCAGACCTCTCCCAACAATCTACATACATACATACATACATACATACATTGCGATATAAAAAACAACGCATCGAGGTAATCGTTGCCGCAGGAAGGGCAAAACCTTATCAGCAACGCTATCCTTTCTCAACAATTCAAATATCTCTTTTCCCTTGCACCCCCAACCTAAAATTCACTAACAAAGCCCAAACCGCTGCCAACAATCTGCATGCATACTTCGCAATACAAAAAACCAACGCATCGACGTAATAGTTGCCACACTAAGAACAAAAGCCTTATCAGCAATGCTATCCTTGGTCACCAGTCCCAGTACCTCTTCTTCCTTGCACCCCACCCTAAAAACACCGATAATAGCCACAGACCACTTCCAACAATTGTGCCCATAATTATGAAAGTAGTCTAAGTCAAAATTGAAAAAAAAAAAATGAGTTTATCAGTTATTTCACGCCACATTATTTCAAATGAAATTAATTCAATGTAATTTCGAAACAAAAAATATACGACTTAGACCACTTTCATAATTACGGGCACAATAGACATGCACACCTCGGAATAACAGAAAACGACGAACCGCGCGATGCACCTGACGTTGCGCCACACATTGACTGGGTCACTTGCACACAATCCAGTGCGGAGTTCAACGCAGATCGATGATGCTCGGGTAGATTCTAATTCCACCGCCATTTCGTCGGCATCCGCCTACGTGGAAACGTGTGAACGTAGAGGTGCACCGAAATGCACTTGGCGCGGGGTGCAACCTGCGCCAAGTGCGACCGCCGGGCCGCGATTTCCCTCGGGCGAGCGGCGAAAAGTATTTCGCTCCTTCGCTGTTGGTAGATGCAAATGCACTCGCCCGGAGAAAGAGAGCGAGCCGATTTGCATAACGCAAACTGGGAAGCGCATCTCGGCCGGGATAACTCGGATCGGCGTACACGTATACGCCGTTAACCGCTCACGTTATTGCGCGAGGCGGAATATAATCGCGGGCCGCCGAGGCACGTGCCTTATCCGTGCGGTGTGCGCGCGCACGTGCGCTCCGGAGCTTAATTTTCAATTATCGGCCGGGAATTGTGCGAACGGTTAATTGCCGCCGCAACGTCTTCTTCCGCAATGATGTCTGGCCGCCCCGCGCAATTATCTCTCCGTCGGAAACGCGCCGCACGAGGATGAAACCATCACGTGGAGTGCTATCATTCGAGGGACTTTTCCCGTGAGGATCCGCCACGTCACGTGGATTCACCTTTCCTCCGCATAAGGTGATACGAAAGCCGCTGAGAAATTTAATCCAGGGCGGTAAATTAACACGTTCAACCCGGCGTTGAACCACCGGTGGTTCACAGGCATTGCTTTCATCTCGCGGCAAAAAATGCGCCGGGTTGAACGTGTTAAAATTCATCTATACCCTTTTCGGTGGCAACGTCATTTTGAATACTCAAGGGGTAACATAACCTGGCGCGTCCCGTTACCGACAATTGTATTTATATTGGTCTTTTAGAGTCTACGTTGAGCATGATACGAAATGAAGCGTTCCATGGGTCATTTCGGTAACGTAATGATAAAGAGATCGACGTAAAACTGTGGAAATCCCGTGATTTTATTATTCCAACGACTGTTTAGGACCAACGTCGCCATCTGTGACGGTTAGCTGGAACTAAATTTTTGCTCCAGACACGCGTTGGCTCCGAGGCGAGCCAGCATTCTCTTGCAATCGTTGGTCAAAGTATTTTCCATATTTTCCCATCTGACTATAATATTCCATTTCTACGGTGTTCCAAATTGTTCGAGCTAGGTCCTGAAACTCTTCATGTTCGATTCTGAGCCTCTGAGGAGCGTAAAAGAGCGATAACGTTCACGGACCACGACATGTTGGTTCTAGTCCGATGCAAGCGATGTCGTATCGACGCTAATCAGGTATCGCGGATCCCTGATATGAAATAATAAAGTAAAATTTCGCGCAGTGGAATGGAAAGTAGAAGCGTTCATAAGATCGCCACGAGGAGGACTCGTTAGCATGTGGTTTCGATACGGGGATAAATCTATATGCGAGACGGCGCTGGCGCGTCCTTGCGTTACAAAGCGCTCGCCGCGAGTGTAAGATCCGAATAGACGGATGTCACTTGTGTAGGTGCGCGTACAGAGGATAGACAGGTACAAGCCGTCGCGGGGTATTACCGTCCTCGAGGTGCCGCGAGGACGTTCTCGGAACGGCGATCCTCCCCGCGGCACCGGTCGGCTTCTACCAGGAAGTCTGGCCCGATTACGATAAAGGCGACGCCACCGTCGCGAGCCGTCACGTCGGAAGGATCGGCGACGGCGCCGCGACAGCGGGACCAGGGTTGAACAGGGAGGAAAATAATTTCGTTACAATTACTACAGGGACATGGTTTAAAATACTGTGGAAAGTAAAACCACACAAATGGCGAAATTGACGACATGGAATGGGAGATGTAACCTTGCGAATAGGGACTGCATCCATGGCGCTGCGCGTAAAAAGCGCAGGAGTGATCACCATTTAGAATGGTAATATTAACTGCATGAAGAGGTAAATAATCTGGTTACAATTATTACACAGACATGGTTAAAATACTGTGGGAAGTAAAACCACACAAATGGTGAAATTGACCACATGGAATGGGAGATGTAACCTTGCGAATAGGGACTGCATCCATGGCGCTGCGCGAAAAAAGTGCAGCAGTTATCACCATTTGAAATGGTAATATTAACTGCATGAAGAGGCAAATAATTTTGTTACAATTACTACAGGGACATGGTTAAAATATCGTGGGAAGTAAAACCACACAAATGGCGTAATTGACCACATGGAATGGGAGATGTAACCTTGCGAATAGGGACTGCATCCATGGCGCTGCGCGAAAAAAGTGCAGGAGTGATTATTATTTGAAATGGTAATAATAACTACATGAAGAGGTAAATAATTTTGTTACAATTACTACAAGGACATGGTTAAAATACTGTGGAAAGTAAAACCACAGAAATGGAAGTAAAAACACAACTATGTACGAAATTTCGAAACGTTACATCTTGAAAGAACTTCGACTACCTGTATAGTACATCCCGAGGAGATAACTTTAAACAATGTGGCTTTGCGCTTCCCACCGTTTCGCCGGTCTCGGTAACGGAGGCGCCGTTATTATTAACGCCGTTACGACATCGCCGGGGCTCGCGCGTAAAACGCGCGTAAACGGAGAACCCGGCACGGTTTTGCGTCGCGGCGCTTCGCAACGTCCGTCCATTCACGACGTAGATTCAGCGACTTTTCCGCGCGGACAATCGCGGAAATGGTAAGTAGGGTAAAACTTGGAACGATTGGCTCTCTTCCTCTTTAGCGGGCGAATTTTTCAGTTATTAACCCTGGACGGTAACGGCGGAACTCTCAGCTGTTAAACGGGACTTCGCACGTTTACAAGGCCTTGCTTTTCGCGACTGCTGTCCTTAAAGTCGCGAACAGTCGTTTCCATGGAAGATGGTTATAAATGTAAGCCACTGGATTTATTTATTACAGAACTAGCTTTCCCTCCCGTTTCCACGCAGGAAACAAGAAAGCACTCTTATGACGGTTTTTTCATCGACTTGATTTACTAAGATCGTCTTCCTCTTATTATAAATAGGGGTCATCTAGTATTCTATATAATCGAATTCACATCATTGAGTCCCGATAAAGTTCTCGATGCAATAGAGTAATCGTACGGAAAATATCTGTACAAAAAATAATATAAATCGACTAGGTAGAGTCGGAGATTCGCGCGCACTTACAGATGAAAAAAACGATTTCGTCTTTATTTAATACTAGCTTTGTACCCGAGTTCACATTTTTACCCTCTCTGTGAAACTTGCTCCCTGCCTCGCTTCACTGTTTCCTATATTGCTTAAATATTTTTTGTATTGCCGAAATGATAAATTACCTAAGACCTTTCCGGATGTTTTCTCTAAATGTTCGAGAAAACTATTAAAATTTCGCTTATATGTTATCCGGGATTATCGCGTACAAACGCACGTTGCGTTTGTATTGTTTGCGCATACAAAAAAGTGAAAATATTTATAAAACGTTTCTCCAAACTAGGTGCACCAAATTATCTAAACCTTTAACACGCGATTACGGAGGCTCTAAGGAATAACACGCTGCTCGTGTGATTCTATTTTTCGAGAAAAATTATGCATTTTTTTCGGACAAAGGCCAAGAAACAGATTGCAAATTTATGATACGATGACTGGGTCAAAATGTCCCAATTTCCGTTTCAGGGTTAATAATTGCGGTTTTATTAAAGCGTAGCAAACGACAGATTCAATTGTTCCGATTTTTATGTCTCGTGACATTTGGGATTACCATTGTGTCGAATAAAGAGCCATGATAATGGATCGAGCAAATGTTGGACGACGTACACGAGTTAACGCTGCGCACGTGGAGCCTTTTCCAGAAAGGCCACGGTCGTCCTAATGATAACGTCATTGGCCGAGCTGCCTGTTACGTCCTTTATTAAGGAAATACGTAACTACTTCAATTGTTCGGGATTTTCGATTCAAACCACATATAAGATTATCGACACATAGCCATCCCAAGTCCGTTGAAGGGATAGGCCTGATAAAGGAACGAACAACCCCCTGGGTGCCGAACGCGACTACACGTGACGCACGTGTATCTCTTTCTAAAAACGTCACTGTCCCTTTAAGGTGATTTGAAAGGATGTGTTCCGTATACATGAAAACGTCAAAAAATTGATAAAACTTTTTTCAAAACTGGGTGGCCCGTTTCATTTGAATCTTCAGCATGTGATTATGGAGGCCCCCAGGCGTTAATTTCAATAGTTCTAGATTTTCGAGTCAAGTCACTTTAACTATTACCAACATACATGATGACACCGGGCAACACAGTTGAACCGATAGCCGTGATAATAGAATGAACAACCCCCAGGGTGCCGAACACGGGCGCACGTGACGCACGTGTATCTCTTTCCGAAAACGTCACTGTCTATTTGCGATAACGTCATTGAGCAGTTACAACCTATTGTAGCAACAAATTCAAACGTTCTTGATTTTCGATTCGATCGTTTTAACGATTACCAGCACACATGATGACTCTGGGCAACACCGTAGGACCGATAGCCATGACATAGGAAAAAACCACCCCTGGGTGCCGAACACGGGCGCACGTGACGCACGTGTATCTCTTTCCGAAAACGTCACTGTCCATTTAGCGGTAACGTCATTGGGCAGTTATAACCTATTGTAGCAACAAATTCAAACGTTCTTGATTTACGATTCAAATCGTTTTAACGATTACCAGCACACCCGATGATTCTGGGCAACACCGTAGGACCAATAGCCATGATATAGGAAAGAACAACCCCCTGGGTGCCGAACACGAGCGCACGTGACGCACGTGTATCTCTTTCCGAAAACGTCACTGTCTATTTGCGTTAACACAATTGGGCAGTTATAACCTATTGTAGCAACGAATTCAAACGTTCTTGATTTTCGATTCAAATCATTTTAACGATTACCAGCACACCCGATTACTCTGGGCAACACCATGGTAGCAACAGCTATGATATAGGAAAGAACAACCCCCTGGGTGCCGAACACAGGCGCACGTGGGACTCGCCCTGTACACGTCCCAGTCTTCTTAATGGAAACGTTATTGGTCGAGCGGTTGCGTCCTACTTGTTAAGGTGCAATCCGTTCTGCCTTAACCGACGGTCACGCGTTGCACTATCGATCGTGTGGGCCGCGATAGTTGCATTCCAACGGGATCGAGAATCATTGTTCCCGGTACGTACTCTCCGTTCTCGAGGAGTCGATTTGCCTCCCGTGGACTGCCTTAAGGTGAAGTGAAACCCGTCGAGAATCTTAATCGACGTCGGTAAAAAAAAGATCCTATTAAATACCTACATCCCCGACGTTCGCATTTATATCGACAGCTGTGTCGAATTGTATTGGGTATTGTACTAAGTGGCACACTCTATATGTCGTTTCCGTACAATAATTATTAAGTAATCGATGTGAACCTCCAGAAATCCCCTGTATTCGTGGTTTCTGATGCCCTAATTGACCGCGGAGTGCCACCCCGCGCCATCTGTGATTTCAGTGCCAACTAAATTTCCTCTCCGAGACCTCGTGGTACCTTCGTTTTAGAATAAAACCGCGTAAGAGATTCTTTTTTGCCCTTTTCTCGTTGAAATGCGAGTTTCTCGATTACCAGCGTGTTCTAAATCGTTGGACAATTGTCTTGACACTTTCGTTTCTCATGTCGGAAGCCTTTAATAATTGTATATCGATCGAAATTTCAGAGCTCGACGTCACGTTGGTTCTGACCTAGACTAAGTAGATGAATTTGTTTCAGAAATCCAAATTTGAATGTCTCGGGTTAATTCTTAGGTGCTCACAAGTCATGCGCCGAAGTTTCGGACAGTTATCTTGACACATTCGCGACCGCTGACGTGAATTCACGTCTTTTCAAGTTCTATTCCTGGTTGCCGCTGACGTTAATTCACGTCATTTTACATTCTATTCCTGCCGCTGATTGCCGCTTACGTGAATCACGTCCTGCTTAATTGGCTCGCTAATTGTTAGCCTGGGCAGCGCACAAATTTTATCTTTTTTATCCTCGCTTTAACGATACACGTTTGCGGCAACCAGTTTCAGAATTTCATTATTTTCGCCGGTACTTAGTATTTGAAACGGAAACAATTTGCCGGTCGCGAATGTGTTAAGGTGAAATGAAACACGTCGAGAATTGTGAGTTAATGAAAATTTCGGACTGTTCGGTCCAATACCGTTAAAAAAAAAGTGTGTTGTTCGAGTCGACTGATTCGAGGGGGGTTTCACTTCACCTTAACGTCTGGGCCGTTTCAGGTCGTGGGGAAAGAAACGCCTCTCGTGTTATTTCTTCATCTCCCGTACCGTTATCGCACGGTTATTGAGAATCGTGCCTAATTTTCCGACAGGCCCCCGTAGACCAGGCCCCATCAAGATTATATGGGACCCATGGATGGATACTCTGTAAAAAAAAAAATCTTTCGAACGCTTTCGAATACAAGTGTATACTTAACAATGGGCTTACGCTAAGAAAAACAGTCGGTTGACTCAAAAAAAATGGGCATTACAAGAAAATCCTGCGATCGAATACTTCCAAAGTAATGTCAGATTGCGCAAACAGAGTTTAAAGCGACTACATCAATTTTTCTTCTTAAGAAAATAATCGTTTTTTGCAATTTCACGTCAATTTTTCTTCTCAAGAAAATAATCGTTTTTTGCAATTTCGCATTAATTTTTCTTCTCAAGAAAATAATCGTTTTTTGCAATTTCACATCAATTTTTCTTCTCAAGAAAATAATCGTTTTGAGAAACCTTAGCTTTTTTTATTGGGGAAAAAAATCCATATCAGTCATCCTTATCACTTTCTGCGCTTAGCTAGAGAGAATATCTCGCGAGTGTCGTGAAAGTCAATGTCCAATAGCATCCCGTGTGAAATATTCCCACTGATAATCCGATAAAGAAAGCTCGAGAGTGTAAAAAAAAAGCTGTCAGGTCCCACCGAGATTTGAACTCGGATCGCTGGATTCAGAGTCCAGAGTGCTAACCATTACACCATGGGACCTCGAGAGCTTGCGGAGCTTCTTGATATCCTCGAGCTTACCGACTCGCTTACTCAAAACATTTTTTAAATGAAACTTCTTAACCCTTTGCGGGCTACCGCCGCATATATGCGTCCGACGTTTGTTCCAATATTGCCTGTACGTTTTAATGAATTTCGCCCATATGTCAAAAGAGCTCCGTCCTCAAAGGGTTAATATAAATTCTCTGTTAATATAAAGTACCTACCAAATTTAATATCCTACGTGCCCTCTGAAATTCGAATAATGAAATTTGTATAATTCATACTTGGTCCAACGTCCTTACAAAAATTTGTCTTATTTGAAAAATCGAACGACTAGTATATCTAAGATTTCAAAATTTAATATCCTACGTGCCCTCTGAAATTCGAATAATGAAATTTGTATAATTCATATTTGGTCCAACGCCCTTAAAAAAATGTGTCTTATTTGAAAAATCGAACGACTAGTATATCTAAAATTTTAAAATCTAATATCCTACGGACACTCTGAAATTCGAATAATACACTTTGTATACTTCGTATTCGGTTCAACACCCTTAAAAAAATGGTCTTATCCGAATCGACTGATTTAAGGGGAGTTTCACTTCACCTTAATAGCCCACTCGTCATAACGCGCAACGATAGGCCTGCCAACCTAAGAGCCGGGCCTAAGCGATACGACGTGACGGAGGATGCCCGAGCGGGCCTCCAGCTACTATCCATGACGAATTCCCGACGTCGACTCTCCACCGACGAGGCCGTGCTTGAACGACGTATGCAAATTGCAAGTGCATCTCCTGTCCCGGACGAAGGCTGACGCGTCCCCGCACTATTGCCCCGGGCAATGCACGATCGAAATCGTCCCGCGACATTTTCTCGCTAAGTCGAGATCTAGTGATGAGCAAAATCGGTCTTGGACTTGCGACAAGTACGAGATCAAGACTTGATCATAATTGTTGGACCAAGATTCAGGTGACAATGGGCAAGACAAAGATTCGACTGACAGGGGAAAGACGAAGACTAGAATATACAGGACTCAGCTGACAATGAGCAAGACAAAGACTCGGTTGACAGTGGGGAAGATCAAGACTAGAAATGCGAGATCAAGACCAAAACCATGGTAGTTTTAGTCTTAATCTTCCATTTTAATCGTTACTAACATAATGGTTGTGATGAGTAAAATCGGTCTTGGGCTTGCAACAAGTACGAGATAAAGAGTTGACTATAAATGCTGGACCAAGACTAAGATTCAGCTGATAATGAGCAAGGCAAAGACTCGAAAGGTAATAAGATAGACTAGAATATATGGGATCAAGACCAAGACTCGACTGACAATGAGCAAGACCAAGAGTAGAATATATGGGATCAAAACCAAGACTCGACTGACAATGAACAAGACCAAGAGTAGAATATATGGGATCAAAACCAAGACTCGACTGACAATGAACAAGACCAAGAGTAGAATATATGGGATCAAACAAGACCAAGAGTAGAATATATGGGATCAAAACCAAGACTCGACTGAGAATGAGCAAGACCAAGAGTAGAATATACAGGATCAAGACTAAGGCTCGACTGACAATGAGCAAGACCAAAACAAAGGTAGTTTTAGTCCTGATCTTCCATTTTAATCGTCACTAATATGATTATGATGTCTGTTTTAGTTCTGATCTTCCAATTTAATCGTTACTAACATAATGGTAGTGATGAGCAAAATCGGTCTTGGACTTGTAACAAGTACGAGATAAAGAGTTGACCATAATTGTTGGACCTAGACCAAGATACAATTGGCAATGAGCAAGACAAAGACTCTACTGACAGTGGGAAAGACCAAGACTAGAAATGCGAGTTCAAGACCAAAACCATAATAGCTCTTGTCTTAATCTTCCATTTTGCTCGTCACTAACATTTATGTATTCGCTCGTCACTCAAACATCACATAAATATAGAGCAAAATCAGCGATGGGCTTAGAGTCTTGAATTAGGTCTTACACATTTTTCAAGACCAGGAACAATGCTCAAGTATGTAAGATCAAGACCAAAACCAAGACTCTGGTCATCTTGGTTTTGGACCTGCTCTTTGCATATCGACACTAAAATTTCACTGACCATTCGCATATGTCGCATGTAATTAGCAATGTCCGGTGGTATTAAATGCATCATTGCTCGTTAGAAAATCCCCAAATTCGACAATATATGGACATTTCTTCGAGACTTAACACCTTCATTTCCTGAGAAAACGAGTATCCGTTAGCCCAAGTGAACAATTGGCATAAAAGACATCTTTGGGAATATCTATTTAAAAATTTCACTTTTAATTTTAATTTGAAAGAAAATGCATATACGTCTCTTCAGTTGTAATGGCAATGTCACAAATTAAATCAGCTTGTCAGTTGCGTCGTTAACTTGTACTTTGGCAATTATTGGAGAGATCTGGGCATTTTTATGAATTTTTTTACACTGCTCGATGCGTGTTGAACAATTTTCTTTTTCTCTCAAAACTTCTACGCGCGACAAGAGCGTCGAAACTCGTTATAACGTCGGCGTGGAAGTGGCGAGCTCGGTAACGTGCAGTATTCAATGAGAATTCATAGGCTAATTAGCAGGTAGATAATCGAACATGGAACTAGTCGTGCATCACGTGCCTAGACACGGATAGCAATATCTCAGAGGATAGACATATCGGACTACTGCACGCAACGCGGGTATATACATGGAGTATTCACAGGAATGACTTTACACGCAAGCGATATCGATACGTGCCACATACGACAAGTGTTCGGTAATGTCGGAACGCTGGAAATAAAAAAAATTAAAAAATATCAAAAAAAAAAAGAGACGTTTAGAAGACTGACTAGATTTGGAAAAATCACAAGAAATGCTGCGATTTCTCATGATATATCATCTCATAAGCCTTGCGAACACCCGGGAGAATTTCAAGTCTGATACACCAAAACTTGAAATAAGATGTTAACGGAGAATTGATCTCGTTTGAACCTCAAATGTGAATTTATGACCCTCTCTATTAGAGTCGAGATTCAAATCGGTATTAGCTCGAGATTTGGCTAAATCTCGGAAACCTTAATTTTCAAGTCCTCGAATAAGCCTCGTTTCGTCCTGGAGGTCCTTCCCTTCACCCTCGACTCTAAGGATACAGTTTCATATAAATTATTAGTCTAAATTGTGATGTTAACTTCAACATACTTATAATTCTACTTTTCACGAATGATGGAATTAATTCGCATTTCCACTATATTTCCGAATTGGTTTTACTCCAACGACCGGTACTTTAAAGATTTTAAGACTTAAACATTTAGAGATGGAGCCACAACAATTCCTTGTGCTCGTAGCAACAAAGTCGACGTCGAACAAAATCCGTCTTCTCTCGAAGGGGCAAAAAAGCTACGATGGAAAAAAAACAGGGAAGAAAACGAGACAATCTTCGGTCGATTTAAAATAGGATTTAGAGGTTCACCCGCGACAATTCCTTGTGCCCGTAGCCGCAGAATCGAGGTCGAACAAAATCCGTCTTCCCTCGAAGGGGCGAAAAAGCCGAGGAGCGGTAATATGCAAGGGAATTGCATTCCCGTTCGGCCGGATTCAATCACGTAAATCGATGAGATCGGGGAGATGAAAAGGTCAAGGGAAATTGTGCATTATTCAAGACCGTTCGCCAGGCGGTACCGTTTGGCTCAATTCCGCCGGCATATCGAAGCTAACGGCACACATTCTGGTCGATCCCTCGGACTAATTTGTTCGTTGCCGGTGCATCCGGTATCCCGGAGGCCTGCTGTTTTGACGTACACGCGATAAAGTACCGAAAGTCCGACCTGGCACACTATTCCGGCTCGTAGGCAGAGCGCACGAGCGTCGGGGCCGCTTTCGCCTCGGCGGAAAAGTGCAATAAGTTATAGATCCGCGAATGACAGACGGTGAGTAACTGCGGCTTCGGTTAGCCGAGTTTACAAAGCCGCTTTTATTTCTGGCCGGCACTGCCCGGCCCATTAGTTACGCTCGACGTCGAAGACTCTCAAGGTGGACTTGCCGAAGAGACGAGAGGACTACCTTCCGTGGGCGAGCGAGCCGACAGTAATGGTAATTTCTAATTAATAATGCGCGCCAAGAGACCGCGCGCACGGTGGACCAGTCGTAATTTTCATCCCGGCGAATCGTAAGTCTCCAGGACGAGCGATGCGCGACCTCCGCACCTAGGAGGATGCCCGATCAATCGATATCGACTCGCTTCCAGTCACGAGCTTTCGGTGCTGGATAATAAATCCGCAAAGATCTTGCCCAGCGGCGAGACGAGACGCGTTCTCGGATTCCGAAGGAAGGTTGTAACGAGGATGAGCAAAGACAGTCGACTTTGCAGTCTTGGTTTTGTCGCAAAAAGGTGAAAAAGGACCAAGATGAATACCAATACCATGGTAGTCGTGGTCTCGCACAATTTGAGAGATTGACGGATAATAAATCCGCAAAGATCCTGCTCAGCGTCGAGACGAGACGCGTTCTCGGATTCCGAAGGAAGGATGTAACGACGATGAGCAAAGACAGGCTTGACTTTGCCATCTTGGTATTGTCACAAAAAGGTGAAAAAAGACCAAGACCAATGTCAACATCATGGTAGTCTTAGTCTAGCACATTTTCAAACACTGACGGATAATAAATCCGCAAGGATCTTGCTCAGCGCTGAGACGAGATGCGTTCGCGGATTCCGAAGAAAGGGTGTAACGACGATGAGCAAAGACAGTCGACTTTGCAGTCTTGGTTTTGTCGCAAAAAGATAAGAAAAGACCAAGACCAACACCAACACCATGGTAGTCTTAGTCTAGCACATTTTCAAAGACTGACGGATAATAAATCCGCAAAGATCCTGCTCAGCGTCGAGACGAGACGCGTTCTCGGATTCCGAAGGAAGGATGTAACGACGATGAGCAAAGACAGTCGACTTTGCAGTCTTGGTTTTGTCGCAAAAAGGTGAAAAAGGACCAAGATGAATACCAATACCATGGTAGTCGTGGTCTCGCACAATTTGAGAGATGGACGGATAATAAATCCGCAAAGATCTTGCTCAGCGGCGAGACGAGACGCGGTCTCGGATTCCGAAGGAAGGTTGTAACGACGATGAGCAAAGGCAGTCGACTTTGCAGTCTTGGTTTTGTCGCAAAAAGATAAGAAAAGACCAAGACCAACACCAACACCATGGTAGTCTTGGTCTCGCACATTTTGAACGACCGATACGTAAACCAAAACCACTATCTGGCCGTGATTGCAAGAACGACACCAAGACTCTACTGACATGCAATATCTCAGGTGTACCTCAGGGACTTTGTTGGTTTTTGATTATTGGACTTTATTGGTTTTTACGTATGCTGCGGTATATTAAAAGATAAGAGACATGATTCCTTTATACATGCTAATTTACGAGTTTAAAAAATGAAAACCACTCCTCAAGTTGGCCGCCAAGAAGTTTTATGATCTTTTTTTATGTACAGAGATTTGAATCCAACGTACGCAACCGTGTTTCGGTTAATCATATCATAATTTCACAAAAATATGCGAATTAAGGTATTAGATATATTGCAGATGAAATGAAAATCCCTCACGGTGAAAAGAAAAAGCATGTACAATTGAATTCAACCTGCCCAACATTGTTCTGGTCAATCATACCACATTCTCAAGAAAAGGTGTAAACTTTTATATCAAATATATCGTAAATGCGGACGTTTGAATAAAAATAACATTCCGATGCTAAGGAGCTTCGTAATTAAATTCACCATAAATACGCAACTTCGTTTCGATTAATCATGTAACGTTTCGAAGAAAATGTGTAACACCTGATGTAAGATAAATTACAAATGCGCGTTTAAGCGGAAACCCGAGAAATCATTGCAATCGCGATTGTTTTTCCTCGACGTGCTTGGAAATTTTCAAAATTGTCCAAGAACACTTGACTGGAGTCGTTAAATAAATTGTTTAACAGCGTGCCTGGATCTCGGGGCACATAAGTTCAGAATAGCTTTTTAAGGCACTACCCTACACCTTATCGTGACATTGAAATGAAAAATGCATCGACTTTAGCTGCCACCGTGCCTTAATCATTGAGATATATATAAAGGACTAAACGCGCGTGGGATAGAGAAAAGTGGCCCCGGCAATAAAGAGTCGGAGATAGGGCCGAGTATAGAAATTTATATCCTTTTCTCCTAAAGCTGATTTATCGTCGCCGTGACAATGCCTCGGCCTACGTGGCATCAGCCGATCAACTTTCGCCGAAATAAGAGTCTAAAATTAGTTCCGTTCTCTCCTGGGTAGAAAAACATTTTTCCATTCTAGGACAATTATTTCTTTGAATTTAATTAAATAAACTGTAACATAAAATCGCAGAAATCCAGTTTTCGCTACGAAAATGTCAAATGTTTAATTGTCCGATGTATTACATTGACCGGACACTTCGTATCTTAAAATAATATACTGAGAAATCGAAACTATACGTTTCAGTTCTTTAATCTCCATTCAAAGAAATAATATCCTTGAGAGGAACATCTTTTTTTTTTTTTCAAAGACATTCTGTTGTTACATTTTCTGTGCGTAAACGGGTTAGAGTGAACAGTTGGTTCGCTTTAGAAGCTAAAGAGCGAAGAACTTTGAAGGGATTGTTAATATTTTAGTAACTTGGAATTTAATATAATTACCAGGGTATCTCTTTGTACGTATATAATTTGCTTAAGAACATTTTAATCCCCATCTCGTTATCAAATATCGAGGATATAATTTCGGTTAAATTCTACTCCAGACTGTACTTAGCGTACTACAGCAACGTCAATACCCCCATTGCCCCACCCCATACATCCCCATATTAAAATCTCATGACAATGCCTCGGCCTACGTGGCATCAGCCGATCAACTTTCGCCGAAATAAGAGTCTAAAATTAGTTCTGTTCTCTCCTGGGTAATAAAAAAAAACACCCACCTGTAACGGAGACCGGGAGCCCGTAATACTTATTCTCCCACGAGACTTTCTTGGACCCACATCGGTAACTCGTTCACATATTTATTTAAATATAATCTCGATCCCGGTATTAATTCCTTTTGCCGGGCTCGGTGTCATTATTTATTGGCTAAAGTACGCAAGACGGAGGAAAGCCAGGCAATCCCGGTTGTCGCAAATGAGTTATGCCAAGATAGCGCGTACCTGTTTTCTATCAATAATGGGGCCACTAACAGTGCTTTGTTATTAACATTACGATATCAAGCGGCGATTACTAACACCCGCAAAGGTGATCCATTTTACCGGGCGTACCGAGTTGGGAATCGAGTGTACTTGCTATTTGCGATTAGCCACTGAGAGCCCTAAATGTGGCATTATCGGCATCATTGCCTACCGATCATTCGATCGGATTTTTTTCCGCACGGAAAATATAAGTACAAGTAACGTGGCATTTTTCTGACTTGCCCAAAAGCTCATTGAGAAACATTTTGTCAATTTTCAATGATCGATAATGAAATGAAGGAATTTTACGACGGCCTTCTGTGGCGTCTAATCAAGTACTCGAGTGCCCACTGTTCTTCCTTATCATCTAAGAGAAATCAGAACATTCAGTCGATTAATTTAATTGAGGTAGAGGCGATAGGGAATTTATTTAAGAATCGGATGCGCCTCAATAGAAGACAATTGTGCCCATAATTATGAAAGTGGTCTAAGTCAAAATTGAAAAAAAATGAGTTTATCAGTTATTTCACGCCACATTATTTCAAACTAAATTAATTCAATGTACTTTCGAAACAAAAAATATATGACTTAGACCACTTTCATAATTATGGGCACAATTGGTCTCCTCGTTCTCGAGACATTGTGGGAACCGAGTTAAAAAATGGAATTTCAAGAAAAACGGGTTTAAAATTTTTCCGCTCGGATTTTCACTACAATAACGGTGAAATTTCCCCATCTCCGATTAATCAACAATCCCCGAGCCATATCAAAAGTCATTTTATTCCTTAAGAGTTTCTTCTTTCTATAAGTTCTCCCCCTGGAATTCATTTTCATCTCGCTTAATTAACTTTCCATACTTCGTCTCATCTTTCCGACCGGTGCGCGTGCAATCTACATAGTTTCTATATTTTCATAAAGATTCTCCGGCTGGTGATTTTGTGAAAAAAGTGAGGAATATAGAGAACAAAGGCGATATTTTTTAGCGAAAAAATGGAATACCCCCTTAAGGCCAGAGAAGTAGGAGAGAAAATCTTGACTCGCGTGTATTGAAACGTTCGGATGTACATTGAGATCGGTATGGAGCAAGTGGAAAGTCGGCGTATCCCGAAGGCAAACTAATTGTCTCTTGCACCTAGACTGTATGTACCAGTCGAGTAGGTGCGAGTACCCAGAAGTACGAACGGCCGTGATAAACGCGCACGTCGTTTCCAGCCCTCTTTTGTTCCTGGTATAGCGGCGCGAGTGCCGGCTTGCGAAACTCTATGATTTACGCGCACTGGCACGTTATTAGTTTATGGTACGGTCGGTACATTTATCTCGGCGCTACCGACTATCCAGCAACGACCTTTTAATCGAGGGAGACTCGCTCCGTTTTAATATATCGTCCATCCGTATCGCACTTCGCGCGGAGTCACGGCACCTCAAAAAAGCCCGACCGAATCGAGAAACTCTCGCACGAAGAAAGTTCCTCGGTCTTTCACTCTACTTTTTATCTGTTCGACTCTCCTTCACTCCAGAACCTCGCATGGACCTTCGGAAACAATGGTTCGATGGTATGACGGTAATCTTTGCAGAAGTATCAGACTTGAGACAATCCAATCGGTGTACAAGAACTTTATCAAATGCATTTAATTTCGATATTAATTGCATAAGGAGGTCGAATCGCCTTTGCTCCATAAATGGTATAAATTAATTACTTTTGTTGATTATGATAAAATTATCATGCTATTGATATTGGAAAGTAAATGTTTTTTCATATGTCGCGGGGCATTTTGGTTCATATAAAATAGGCGTGCGTCTGTTCAGAATATTGTAATTTCCTTCGAAATTATATCTTAAGACCTCCACATTCACGTGGTAAAATTTCAAACGACTCGATGCAGTCAATTCTGAAAAAAGTTTCATTATGAAGACTCATCAGCTACGCCACTTTCGTGTTACCTTAAAAGACGTCTTTTATCTACAGACTTCAGACTGCTTAAAGTCGCCTTTTAGCGCTAAATATGAGGCACGAGGGCATGGCTTAGTATGCCTACATTTGTATTCGCAAATGTTATTAAGAAATATTTTTAACTGTGCAGCCACGACCGCAGGATAAATCTTCGCATCCTTGGCGACCTCTGACACTTGTGAAGTACGTGGAAGTTAGTTTCGTATCCCCTTAAAAAACGTCTTTTATTTCCAGTCTTTTAACTCTAAATGTGAGGTGTGAGTGCATAGCTTAGCATACCTACATTTATATTCCAAAACGTTATTAAGAAATAATATTAACGGTGCAGCCGAGGCTGCAGGATAAATCTCCGCATCCTTGGCGAACCCTGACACTGGTGCAGTACCTGAAAATTGGTTTCACATCCCCTTAAAAAACGTCTTTTATCTCCAATCTTCAGCCTGCTAAAAGACGCCTTTTAACTCTAAATGTGAGGTGTGAGTTCATAGTTTAGCATACCTACATTTATATTCGCAAACGTTATTAAGAAATAATATTAGCGGTGCAGCCAAGGCTGCAGGATAAATCTCCGCATCCTTGGCGAACCCTGACACTTGGGAAGTATGGTAAGTTGGTGAAGGATGCACACTGAAACCTGGCACCTTCTTCCCACCTTTCGAGGCTAATATTGCGAAGGCAGGACCGCTCTTAAAAGCGAGAGTTGAAACCGAATATGGCCGCGTAAACTTACGACGTCTGAGAGCGGCATCGTAGCCGCCGACATCAACGTCCTCCGGAGGTGTTAGAAGGGAAATCAAGCTGGCACTTACGCTTCGAATGACCACGAGGTTACCTGTGTCCTTGAACCGATCCTCGCATCCACCCCAACGCCATGAGCAAGATAGAGACATAAACAACTCCCGTAAACGTCGACGGTGAATTAACACTCCGCTGTCGTTAGGCCCGAAGAGTGAGGTCTCGAATTCTTCTCCCACGCCTTGCTCTCCTCCCTTCGGGAGATGTCAACTTAATTAACGAACGCCTTCGTGATAAAATTGACATTTATAGTTGCCTCTTCGAATGACACGATCGAGCCCGCGATGTGGCAAGGGATAAGGTGGGACGAAAGTGCCTGCTGAGGGGGCAGGGTTTACGAAAATCATGATTTCTTTTCAAAAATCGAAAATCAGTTAAAATTATATGAATGGGTCATTCTATATATTATGTATATATAAAAAACGTCAGAATATTTATTCAACTTTTCCCCAAACTGGGTGCACCGAATTATTTGAAGCCTCGGTACGTGACTGTGGAGCCCCTAAGGAAGAACACGATACTTATGAAATTTCATTTTTCAAGAAAGACGTTGACCGTACTTTCTACAATAAATATCATCGTTAAGGTAACGAAAGTACAGACTTAGTGGTTGTATTTTTTTGCAATAAATATTTCACGTAACATAGTGAAACTAAAGACATATCAATTTGGTAACGAGTATTCTGCCCAATATAACGAAAGTCCGCGATTTCCAGCTGACTTCCACGTGATCTCAAGCGTTAAGATGCATAATTTCCTTCTTTGAGATCCAATTACCTATGATTTTATATTTTTGCATTATTTCCACGTTATTTCGAGCGTTAAAATGCATAATTTACTTCTTTGAGATCCAATTACCTTTGATTTCATATGATAAACAAAAATTCGGTAACAAGGGACGTTCGGCCTTAAAATTGTGACAATATTCGGTGACTTCCAAAGATTTTTAGTGATTTCCACAGATTTTCAGTGATTTCTACTTGCGATTTCCATGTTATTTCGAGCGTTGAAATCCATGATTTCCTTCTTTAAGATCCAATTGCCTTTAATTTCATATGATAAACAAAAATCCGGTAACCAGGGACGTTCGCCTTTAAAATTGTGACAGTATTCGGTGACTTCCAAAGATTTTCAGTGATTTCTGCTTGCGATTTCCACGTTATTACGGGCGTAAAAATCCTGAGATAATTTCCTGAGTGAATAACCCTTGGGTTCGATCTCGGTTACCGCCAAGGATCCCAGAGGACCCAAAAAATGTTTACATCGCCGGTGAGACTGAATCGATAGAAAAAAAAAAGGAAATGGGGAAACCGGGTCCAGATAGGTCGAGATCGACGCGAGACGATGAGATCGGAAGATTCGGGCTCGTATAAATGGACGGTGGCGCCATTTCGCCTCGACGCGATCGCGCGTTCGATTCGATCTCGATCTCGACGTCGTACGCGATCGTTCAAGGATCCTCCTGGCGCTACCGATCGATCCGGTTCTACGCGGCGTTACGTGCCACGACTCCAGGGTAGAATCAATCACCTTCTCGCCGATCCTCGATCTTTATCGGACACCGCGTTAAGTATCCAATTACCAGTTAATAAGTTAGTCAGCGGCACGACCCGTTCCGCCGCCACCGCGCATGCGCGCGGCCAAAGTCGTCAGGAAACTGTTAAAAATGTCTACTCAAAATATACGTGTAACCAGATTCCGAAACGATATTCCAAGATGTCGAGAGCAATTGTGTATAAGGATTTTGGTATAGCTATATGAAAGTTTCAGAGATCATATATAGGTACCTGAATTTCGACATATTTTGTATCGAGGGTCTGTTCACGTGGAAATCGGGGAAGACAATTTCCTTCTTTGGGAGCCAATTGTCTTTGATTCCACATGATAAACAACAAATTCGATTCGGTAACAAGAGACGATCGGCCTTTAAATTGTGATTTTCGTCATTTGCAAGGATTTCTAGTGATTCTCTCCTGAGATTGCCACGTGATTTCGAGAATTAATATGCACGATTTTCTGAATGAATATCCCCTTGTTTTATATATTAATATACTAATTTATACTTATATACTAATATTCGACCACATCTGTGGGAACTCATTGGCAATTGTATACGAAGGTACATGTACCGGGGTATGAGTAAGTTATAAGACATGTACACGAAAACTCGGATACTCTTGCACCCCAACGCGTACGCATTGAGAACAAATCTCATTGAACCAGAGAAACGATTTTAGTATGCATTTGCATTCGAAAGGGTTCGGAAAAAAAAATATATACATTTTTAACAGGGTAAAGAGACGTAAACTTAACTTTCCGACGAGGGGTATTCTCTATTCACTCGGAAATAAGCGATCATACGATTTCCTTCTTTGAGAGCCGATTGTCATTGATTTCACCCGGTAAATAACAATGCGATTCTGTAACAAGTGACGTCCGTGCTTAAAACGTTGACAGCGTTTAGGTGATTTTCAACGATTTACACATCATTTCGAGGGTTAACCCTTTGCGGACGAATGTCGGCAAATAGCCACCCAAAAGCCTTTACAATGGAAAAGTCTCGTCCGCAAAGGGTTAAAATCCATGATTTCCTGAGTGAATACCCCCTCTGTTTCCCATCTCCGATTCCGTAAGCTCTGCGGAGATACCGTGGCCGATTTTTTAATCGCGCGCCATCTTGCGCGGTGCGCGCGCACGCTTCATTACCGACGCCGCGACTCGTCGCTAATGGAACTGCGGCTCTCTCGTTTCCAGTCTCTGTGGGCGAGGCGGAGTTTAACTTAAAAAATGGTTTTAAAAACCTGATGAAAATACGACACGTTACTTCTTGCCCTCGCCCATTCGTTCTGTTGATTCGACCCTCTCGAGCGGGCAATCGGGGCTCGAGGAGGTTCGTTTTCACCGCGAGCGCGTTTCCTCCTCTTTGGCTCGGCCACTTAACGTTGTTCGCGGCCGGAGATTTGCAGCGGCAGTAAATTTTTACCCGTCACAGAGAACGCTTCCTCCCGCGCCGAGGTGGGGGCGAAAACCAGCGAAAACTTGGCGCGCACTGATAATAGAATATACACCGCACTGATAATAGATAATATAGAGAGTAAATTGGATACGGCATCGGACCTTAACATCATGGACGTAAGAATATATGAATTAGGGATGTTCGATTCCGATTCGATTCTTTAAATAATCGATTCTTTACTATTTTATTTTCTTGAGAATCGATTCTTTACCCTCAGAATCGAGAAACCGATTCTTTTTTACTGAAACGGTAAAGGGGAGAAATTCGCTTCGCTCATTGCTGTTTGTCGCCACGACAATATTGACTACTGAAACTCAGCGTCGTGACGCACTTCCGTCGTATGTGACTACCTGACTTTCAACAACCAATCAGAACCTCTCATTTAATCCGTCGACCATCTGGGCCGGAAATATCAGCCAAAGAAAAAGCTAGAGAAGACGTATAATTGCTATATAAACGGCTGATAATGGTTTAGTTTTTTTTTATACAACAATCATTTCATTTTCATGGATGGTTTTCGACACGTAAACATGTATTAATTAAATTTGTGTTAATTATATATATAAAATTTCCGATTCATTGAATTGACTCTTCATGATCCGATTCAGAATCGATTCAAGAATCGATTCTTCTAACAGAATCGAACGTCCCTAATATGAATGGAATCCAAGTAAGAGGGGCGAGTTCTCGAGTAAGAGGGGAACGCGTAGGTTGAGAAGGCAGCCATATTGGTCAGCCAAAATCCTAATAATCCTCTACTGTGAAAGTTCGCTACCCTCTCTCCAAAGGCGCTCGAAAGGTATATTAAATGTGGCGGTGCTTCAATTTGTCGTCCTCCCCTTTCCTGGTAGGCATATGCAATGCCGTATCAATTTTATCTGGTATCAGTGTTGGCGCGGAATTCGGCGGAGGTTCCGCGGCGTCCCGAAGGGCGGCGCCGCGGTCGTAGCTGCGCGCGCACGCGCGGCGGCGTCCCGTCGTCACGGTTTACGCTCCATGCCAGTTAAGGCGGCCGGGCACTCTGTCGCCGGACTTATAGAGCTGTAAGCGAGGATCGGCATTAATCAGGATCGAGGCGCGGGCACCGACAAGTCGATTCCAAATTCGCTCGGCCGAGCGCGATTGATTTACGTCGCGAAACTCTCCGACTGTCCGAACAGGTTTTGCGGGAGCGAGAGGGCGCGAGGCGGGAGGACGGGCGCGAGAGAGAGAGGCCGCCTAGTGCCGCGGCTCGCCGCCAGGGGCGCCGCCGGCGCGCCAGAAGACCCGGGACGCTCGGAGGCGAAGGATGGCCGCGAGGAGCGTCGGCTTTGACGCTGAGGGATTTATTTGACGAGACCGCTCGACCACTGACCTCGGACCCGATAACCCGGCACCGTTGCGTAAGCTACGACGGTGCACGCCCCTACGGGATTCGACGTCGTTATTTTCCCGAAGGGCCGGCCGCGGGTAGGAGCGCTCGTGAGAACGGACTCCCCTCATAGGGATCGCTCGCGATGACCCTTCTTCTGGGTCTTCCAAAGGAAGTGGTGGGGAACTGCATCGAGGTCTCCCGGACGACGCGCAAGATGCCTCTCCTGTATCTTAGTGTCCGTCTAACCCCTTCCATTGACAATAGTCATTAACTGTAAACGTTATTCGGTAAGAGATACGGATAACGATCCTTTTAAATCCTATGTACGACCACCCTCAAGAAACACTAGGTAGTGGAATTCACGTTTTGTACGTATGCATGTATGCAAGTATGTACATTTGGCGCTAAACTCTACCGAGTTTCCTGATAAGTATAGTGGAAATAGAGTGGTAGGTGTAAACATTAAATGTTTATCCACCCATCGTTTTTGTCTCTATGTTAAATGTACATTTATAAGAAACGTTGATTTTATGCGGTGAGTTTTCGATGCGTTTCGCAGTCGCGAAAAAAATTCCGCGGCGGCTGGGCGCCCCGGTAACCGGCGGCCAAATAATTAGTACCGAAAAACGCTTAAAAACGCCCAGAAACGCCTAGGAACGCCAGAAAACGCCAAAAACGACTTCGAAAATCAAAAACGCGTATCTCCTCTGATAAAAATCGCATCCATTCGCGCGAGAGCTCAATTTGAAGATAAGAACCTTCCCCGTCGAGCTGCAAAAGTCGCAGTCGCGAAAAAAATTCCGCGGCGGCTGGGCGCCCCGGTAACCGGCGGACAAATAAGTAGTACCGAAAAACGCTATACATATACGCAATATACATGCCAACAATATCTACATACACAATATATATATGCCAACAATTTCTTCCAGCCAACTAATCTTTTTCTCTCAGTCTACGCGTCTTCGGTCTGCGGCCTGACTTATGGATAAACGCCTAGGTTGAAATTGTTACAGTCTGCTAAAATACTACCCCGCGAGATTCCACGTTCTCTCCGCTTTTCAATTTACCCGCAAGAGAGAGGAGAACAGACGGAGATGGAGAGACGGGGCGCCAACCACCGTTTTGTCCGCTCACGCACGCCGTAACCACTGCCCTCGTCGAGTCGGCCGATTATCGCGGTATTTCGATCAAAATTGATTATAGATCGCCTTCTTGTTTCGAGGTTACCTCGACCCACGTGGGATTTTACCTTCTGCGAGCCAAAACGAAAAGTCGGCTTCTTTTTAGGCCGGAAAACTCGCGAGGGATTTTGCGCTTCGGAGTAAACCTCCTAATTGTCGCAATCAGTCCGCTTCCTTCACCGCGCCCCCCACACTAGTCTCCGTTTTCCTTCGTCTTTTCCTCGTTTTCCCTTTTTTAATCCCCTGTGCAACATAAAATTACTCGACGACCACTCGCCTGCACGCAATAAATAAGTATCGACCTCGACCGGCGAATATTATGGCCGTATTTTCGTCATGAGTCTCGTCGTGCATGCACGAAGCTTTTCGAAGCTCACGCGAAATGTCCGGTTGGTACGCTGAGGAAAAAAAAAATAATTGATATATTCCTTTGAACTATTCAACATAAGATTGTAGAGAAAAGGAATATTCCTCTGGGATGTATTCCTTTGATATATTCAAAGGAATATATCAATGAATGTTTCTTTTTCGCAGCGTACCAACCGGACATTTCGCGTCTGCTTCGAAAAACTTCGTGCATGCACGATAAGACTCATGACGAAAATAAGACCATAATATTCGCCGGTCAAAGAAATACATCCCAAAGATATATTCCTTCGAATAGTATCAATGCAATATTTTATTAATTCAATGAATAATTACTTGACTCAAATATACTCGAATACATTGGATTGGAGATCCAATCCAATTTATTCGAATTAATAAACCCAGATTGGAGTACACAATTATTTTGAGTAATATCGTGGCTCTACTTATAGTTAATCGTCTCGTTATCTCCTCCGCGTACTAACTGTTTAATATTTCCAAAATCAGCATTGCTTAATATAGTTCAAAGACAAAAGCCGTGGTATCAGAAATTTCATTAAAAAAAAAACATTGTTTACTGTAATGCGAAGACAGAAACCGTGACACGAGAAGTATCGCTTCAAAAGCGGCATTGTTTCGTGCAACACGAAAACAAGAACCAAACAAGACATTTGTGCCCATAATTATGAAAGTGGTCTAAGTCATATATTTTTTGTTTCGAAATTACATTGAATTAATTTCGTTTGAAATAATATGGCGTGAAATAACTGATAAACTTATTTTTTTTTTTTAATTTTGACTTAGACCACTTTCATAATTATGGGCACATTTAAAAGTAGCAAAACCGCAATTGGCGTGATCTAAACGTGATCTAAACGTGAACCGGGCATTACTCGATATCCGTGTACACAATTATTTCTAGTACTCTCGAGGCTCTACTTATAGTTAATCGTCTCGTTATCTCCTCCGCGTACTAACGGCAATCTTCCGAGGAGCGACCGGATATCATCGAGCGGAGTCGATTGTACCTTAGGATCCTTTAACACCTCGAAAAATCGTTAGCAGCCGGTCGATAGATTTAGCACGGATAATGCGGTGGCGCAAGGCGGCTCAAAGTGTTCCTTGGGTCTCTCGTGGCCGTATCACTAATTATGTGATGTTATCTTTCGACGCATACCGTACTGCGAAACCGAGTATAAGAGCTCTTATTATACGGTTAAGGTCTCCCCCTACGAGCATTGGCTGCTCGTGATCCTAACGTTAATAAGACACTCCTTTTAATCGTGCCTTAACGCTTCTAAAATGCCTAACAATTTTTTCGCGAAATTCCCTTGCGCCGAATAATACCGTCGTTGGTTGTTATTACGTTGGCGTTAAGTTGCGCCAAGTTACGTGGATTCTTAAGGCTTTACCGGATACCTCGTAGGCCTGATAAACCAAGTACTTATCGGATAACTTCAACGTTAAACGGTGGAAATTATTATACGAACTGTTAGTTGCATTCGTAGGTTGGAAAAAGCGTTTCGGAAATACCGGTGAAGGTGGTAAACACCTTCGAATACAAATGTTCACTAAAATCGGATACGGCGGCATTCGATATGAAAACTCGACAAATGTATGGATAAGTACACTCTCCCTCAATTTACGCGGTACCTTTTTTTTTACGCAGTCTCTTTTTTACGACGGTAAATTATAACAGAAATTGCGCGGTTTTTAAACGTCATTGTTTCCTTTTGGTTAGGCTATTTCAAATAAATATGTATTTCGAATACAAATGTTCGAATTATTTCAAATGATTTCGAATACAAATGTTCAAATTATTTCAAATGATTTCGAATACAAATGTTCGAATTATTTCAAATGATTTCGAATACAAATGATCGAATTATTTCAAATGATTTCGAATACAAATGTTCATTAAAATCGAAAACGGCGACACTCGATATGAAAACTCGACAAATGTATGGATAAGTACCCCCCTCCCTCAATTTACGCGGTACCTTTCTTTCATGCGAGTCTCTTTTTACGACGGTAAATTATAACACAAATTGCGTGGTTTTGAAACGTTATTATTTCCTTTTGGCTAAGCTATTTGAAATAAATATGTGTTTCCTAAACTTGTATGTACGAGTTTTTATTTCCAATATTCTTTTCTTTTGTACCGACGGACTTTATTTCCGCGATTTTCATTCGCGTAAAACGAATCCACGTGGAACGGATACTCCGCATAAATTGAGGGACGACTGTACTAGATTTCGAAGAACATTTGTAAGGGAGAATTTAAACAAATATCATCGACATTTTTTACAAAGTGGTCAGATGAGTGTTCCAAATATCGAAAGGGAAATAACAGCATACCTTTCGGTCTTTCCACCTGTCTACATATATTAGGTTGTCCCATAAGTTTCTTCCCTTTTTTTCATAGGACATGAATACACGATGCGGAAGGAACTTATGGGACACCCTAATACTATCGACTTTAAAATTAGAACTTCTCCGAAATCCGAAGAAATGTATAACTACTCGAGAAGAAATTACCTACCCCCGTAAAATTCGGGCCATCCACTTCCAACCCCTTCGCCAAGAAATCGCGGGACCACGTGGCATTAATTTCCCCTGGATTTTTCATGGGAAACGGAGAAAGGTGTCCGTAGACAGCCAATGAAAAACAACTTTAACGAGGCCTGAACTAGAGAAGGAAAATACCGATCACGATCGCAATTCCATCCGATAACTGATCGGCATTACGGCCGATAGCTCCGGGCATTCGATCCGCGAGATCGGTACGGACCTTTATCGAAGCAAGGGGCAATTGAATCGAAAAATGGCACGGGGTCTGCCAACGATATGGTCCCGGTATTGGCAGTGACACCGTATATGACAGCGGTACAGTAGCAACGCCGAGCTGGTACTCTCGCTTCTCTCTCTCCCTCTCGGCCGACAACCGTGCGTCCATCTCGCTCTTGTCTTTCTCTCGTGGCTGCCAACAATGGAACATTGTACGCTAATGTCCCGTCGGACATAATTGCCCCGAGATAGGCCGCGATCTTGGACCGCGTGGGTGAAAACGTGTCATTAGTCAGTCGGTACCGGCACGCCGTTAGTCGCGGTCCATTAATTGCCGGCCCCCGGACACGCCGAGACTTTGGCAAGACTTCGGTACCGGCATTGTACCTCTCCGGGTAACCCCGAAACCGGGAGTCTTGTATCATTCCTGACTTTCCGTCTGATGTCCCAATTGCGCCAGACGAGAAGCTCGGGAGGAAGCCTACGCACGTGTCGCTTAGGCCTTTTTCGGGGGATTTACAATGAAAATCTGAGATTAAAAGCACAAAATTAAAAATGACACACCATGACTTTGGCAAGACTTCGATGCAAGCATTGTACCTCTCCAGGTAACCTCGAAACCGGGAATGTTCAATCAATCCCGACTTTCCGTCTGATGTCCCAATTGCGCCAGACGAGAAGCTTGAAAGCGTACCTACCCAAGTGTCACTTTGACGTTTTTTTGGATTCGAATCTGAGATTAAAAGTACAAAATTAAAAATGACACACCATGACTTTGGCAAGACTTCGGTACCGCCATTGTACCTCTCCGGGTAACCCCGAAACCGGGAGTCTTGAATCATTCCTGACTTTCCGTCTGATGTCCCAATTGCGCCAGAGAAGCTCGGGAGGAAACCTACGCACGTGTCGCATAGGCCTTTTTCGGGGGATTTACAATGAAAATCTGAGATTAAAAGCACAAAATTACAAATGAAACGTCATGACTATGACAAGACTTCGGTGCCACCATTATACTCCTCCGGGTAACCCCGAAACCGGGAGTCTTGAATCATTCCTGACTTTCCATCGAATGTCCCAATTGCGCCAGACGAGAAGCTCGGAAGGAAACTTACGCACGTGTCGCTTTGGCGTTTTTGGGGGAATTTACAATGAAAATCTGGGATTAAAAGCACAAAATTAAAAATGACACACCATGACTTTGGCAAGACTTCGATGCAAGCATTGTACCTCTCCAGGTAACCCCGAAACCGGGAATGTTCAATCATTCCTGCATTTCCCTCGGATGTCCCAATTGCGCCAGACGAGAAGCTCGGAAGGAAACCTATCTGTTATTTTGGCCTTTTTTTCGAAGTAACTTTCAATTCAAATTTGACATTAAAAGTACACAATTAAAAATGACACGTCGAAACTTCGTCCATATGACCATCTTACCTCTCTGTGCAACCCCAAAATCGGAAATGTTGGCCCCCCTTTCCTTTCAATCGGATGTCCCAATAACGCCAAACGTGAAGCTCTCAAAGAAATCTATTCGATTTTTATGAAACTTCAGACATTTATAGAGCCATAGAAAGTACTCGTCCCTTTTTTTTCTATGCTCGAAATGACGCAAACTGGCCCAGGACTCTTGAAAGTGCGTAAAATAGGTATACAAAGAAAATGTCTCAAAGAAGAAAGTCGCTACATTTAAGGAACAATAAACGACTAAAAGGACAAGTAATGTCGCTTAACCTGGACATCGTTAAGTATGAATTCTTTCGATAGCAGGAAATTCCGCCTCCTTGTTTTCTCGGCAACTGGTTAACGGTGTTAGAGCAGGAAGGATCTTATTTCCACAAGTTGAGACCCGGTAAATCCTAATCGTATCGATCGAGTACTTCTTCCTCCGAGATTGCTAAAACGTGTTCGGAGATTTAAGGATTCCTGGTACCCTAATGGATACTGCAAGGCGTGATAACTGTAACGCAAATTATTACCGCGATACGCATACGTACGGCGAACGTGACGAATAAAATAAACCTGTCGGAAGATCTTCTCGTCTCTGTCCGTTCGTTCTCGGATAGCCCGTTAGTTACATACCATCACGCTCATCTCTTGCGTCAATGGAATGGAATGATTCCGAAGAGCGCAACTCATCCTTTGATGAGAAAAGAAATATAATATTTCAATTAGAACGATACACATTATACGATCAGGTGACAATAACCTCGATAACGTGCAATTACAAAACTCAAGGCACATAAATCATCAGCATCTCTTCTAACGATACCGCTGTTTATTAACATACGTTACCTCANTTACCCCACATTTCCGTCTTAGCTTTTCACCCGAACCTTCTCAATACGAATTGGTGCAGCTCATTTTTTAATAAATAAATAAATTTATGTTAATATTAGAACGATCCACTTTACAATCACGAGATAATAACCTCACTTACATGCAATTACAAAACCCAGAGCCATGTAAATCTCCGATATCTCTTCTAACGATACCGCTATTCATTAACATACATTACGCCACATTTCTTTTTTACCTTTTCGCTTGAGCCCTCTCAATAAGAATTAGTACAATTGATGTTTAATAAAGAAAAAACATATTAAAATTAGAACGGTCCATTTGACAATGACGGGACAATGACCTCAATTACAGGCAATTACAAAAGACAGAGCCGCGTAAATCTCCAACATCCTTTCTTACGATACCGCTAAGTTCATTAACATGCATTACATCGTATCTCTATTTAGTCTTTTAAATACAGTCCCCTTAATACGAATCGGTGAATCTATGATGTGCTCCAAAACGACCAAGCGATCGCGTAAATAAAAAACTTCCCACTCGAGCGACCACTAACACGGTTTCAGGAAATTAGCTCCGCGTTCAAGTGGCTTCATTTATTAGCCAGTAGTAATCGGTCCTTGACAAAGTACGGGATAATTCGTTCTGACCGAGTGCTCTTAGAACTCGCAGTAGCCTCGAGCCGAACGCTTCGATATATCGTCTCGATGAGTGCGAAGCTCCAGCTGGCTCGTCCACTTGTTGGAAACCAAATAGTCTTGGAATTATATAATTAAAGACGTAAACCGACCGTGTAAACTGGTATTAGAAAAATGGCCCAAAAATATTTCTACATTTTTCTTTGTATTTTATTCTTTATCCACCTTTGGATCTGATCCAAGAGCCGTAGGAACTTGATCAACATTTCATGGACCCCGTGAAAACCGAATGGTCTTAAAATCGGTAAAAGAAGGCTTTAACCATGTCAGTAGTTCTTCGAAATATTTTCCAAAATTATGTCACATTTCCATCTTTGACCCTCTATATAGGCGATTCAATTTGCATTATTTTTGAGTCGATTTTATAACTCGATTCTAGTGAAAATGTTAAAAGACCATATTGGACTCTATACCTCCATCTCGTCTAATCTCTGGAAACCAAATAGATTATAAATTGGGAAAGAAAGGCTTCATCCAACTATATCAACCATTCTCTACAAATGCCTCCTAAACTTCGTTACACTTCTCCTTAGCTCTCATTATAACCGATTCAACCGACTGCAATCCTAATTACCTACATCTACATCCTAGACACCAAATGGTCTAAAAATTAATAAACGACCTCATCCAAAAAATGCCGTCAAACTTCGTATTTGCGCCTCTTATTCCTTTTTTTTCGGTAATTCCTCAGATCGCAAATCTACCTGGACTCCATATCGGTACCTCCTCTAATCTCTGGAACCCAAATAGATTATAAATTTGCAAAGAAAGGCTTCATCCAACTATATCAACCATTCTCTACAAATGCCTCCTAAATTTCGTTACACTTCCCCTTAGCTCTCATTATCACCGATTCAACCGACTGCAATCCTAATTACCTACATCCACATCCTAGATACCAAATGGTCTCAAAATGGATAAACGACCCCATCAAAAAAATGGCCCCAAATTCCGTATTTCCGCCTTTTGTCCCTCTTTGTCGGCGATTCCTCCGATTGCAGGACTACCAGGACTCCGTGTCGACAAGTCGTAAAAAAGGTACATAGACAACCCGCGTTAACACCGTTAAAGCCAGGCCGCGGTCGGCGTTGGTGTTAAATCGGGCCGATTCTCAGCGAGGGGTCGTTTAGCTCGATATGTGAAAATTCGCCGGAACGAATAAAGGAGGGTCGATCCGCGGATGCAGCGATGCACCGATGCACCGATGCACCGGTGTAGCGATGCACCGATGCGGCGCAGGATCGACGAGCCTGTCTCGCGGCGTATAATTTATTTACAAAGGATAACCACCGATGCGAGCAAGCGGGTGGGACTTTCTAATGGTAACGCGTCTCTCGGGGAACAGTTTTGTTCTCCGGTTGCTTCGGGTCGCGTCGATTACCCCGCTACGTGATTTATACCGCCGTTCCACGTGGAAACCTACCGTCAGGAGTACCGCGTTTATACGCGCGGATTTAGAAGTCGCCTTTTGCTTACGCCGTTCGAAAATGAGCCCTGAGATAAGTTCCCCGCGGGTAAATTCAGAGTTCGTTGAATTTCCACCAGGCACAAGTTTAAATAAAAACAACGATAACAATTTATTGTACTAATAAAATAACGGATAGAGAATACAATTAGTCGATGTGAATTCGCGGCAGAAAGTAAATTTTTCCCTCGATGTACAGGGCTCGGATCGACCTCGCGACCTCGTCTAGGAACCGGTCGACGAATTTCTACAAACGCATCTTACTTCCCCGGAATCCGCGATGGAGCGTCGCGACGTCTCGGCGTCGCTCTTCGTGCGCGGCGCGGCTTCGAGATCGTTATTGATGCGCGGACGCCGACCGATCCATTCGCCGGCAATGCCGCGGCAATCCATTTCCGATAACTACCGCCGATTTATTAACGCCTGCCTACCGGCCGATCGTCGACGCGGTCTGTTTAGTTTAATGCGATCAGGGCGAATTTGTTACCGCCGGTAATGCACCGGCGCCGCGCCGCGTGATGCATCGCCGTGTGACGCATCGCCGCGATTTGCGCTCCCCGGGACTCGTGGGCTGATAATGCACGCCGCGATTTGAAATGGACCTCCCGCGATATTCGCGGGTTCGCGATGGTACGTGATGTTGGATATCCACGGGATATTCGGGGAGCATTGTAGATATTCGTGGATAATCGCGGATATGTGCGAATATTCGCGGCATATTTGCGGATGTGTGCGAATATTCGCGGCATATTTGCGAATGATCACGGATATTTGCGAATATTCGCGGCATATTTGCGGATGATCACGGATATTTGCGAATATTCGCGGCATATTTGCGGATGATCACGGATAATCGACGATATTCCCGCATACTCGCGTATAATCAACGATGTTCGCGCATACACGCGCATATTCGCGGATAATTGCGGAATTTCATGAATGAAATGCACATCCCGCGATATTCACGAGTTCGCGATGGGTTATGATGTTGGATATCCATGGGATATTCGCGAATAATTGAGGATATTCGTGGATAATCACGGATATTTGCGAATATTCGCGGCATATTTGCAGTTGATCGCGGATATTCATGGATAATCGCAAATATTCGCGGAATAATCTCGAGTATTCGCGGGATAGTCATTGATATTCGCGAATATTAGCGGATAATCGCGAATATATGCGAATATGAGCGGATAATCGCGAATATATGCGAATATAAGCGGATAATCGCGAATCTATACAAATATTAGCGGATACTCGCGAATATTTGCGAATATCTCTGGGATCGTCATTGATATTCACGAATATTAGCGGATAATCGCGAATATTTGCGGATATTCGCGGAGAGAGGCCCGCGGAAGCAGTCTGACCCGAGACGAGCAAAAAAGCCCACAGCAAATGGGAGAAAGTCCGATGCTTCGGTTACAAAGAAAGATTAGCCAGCTAATCGAGGAACTCGCAGCTTCCATTACGGACACGCTTAATGGAACATTGTCGGAACCTACTGCGAACGATCTTTTCCGAGAGCAACGCGCGATTTCTTCCAGAAAAAAAAGTGACTGCACCCACGCAAATGGTGATGGATGAAACTGGGATTAGTTTTGCAGTCTCGGTGTTGGTTCTCGTAAGAAGTGGACAATCAAAGTCGAGACCAGAATCTGACTATAGTTGCAAGACCAAGATTAAGACTCGGCTGGTAAAACCAAATATGCAAGATTGAGATCGAAATCGAGGCCATGAACCGAGACGAGTAGTGGGCTTGCTCCTGCAGTCTCGAGTCGAAATGTTGATCCTAGTTAGAACCTTCAATTGTTAGTATTAAATGATTTTCGACGCGATCTACTTTCACACGTTGGAGGTCTTACTTTAAACCTCGAACATGGTAAATATTTCAATTTCTTCTACTTGTAGGCCTAAAGTGTCCGGAGCGTATCCGTGCACTACATCGCCGTATCCTGATACGTGTAGTATATACACTTGGCGCGAAACTCTATCGAGTTTCTTGATACGGTACCCTGCATGTATACACAGTTTCTTAAATATTAGCATCACCGTTTAAAAATTCCAAAGGGTGCAAATGAATCCGTACACCTGATACGTCTAGGAGTATCCAATTTCCTAGTAATGCCAGGAGGTGTTTCGCTTGCAATAATTACGGAGGGATTCTCTCCGAGTACTCGGAGGTATTTCCCAGGAATGTAAGATCCAAGCAAGACGGTCTCTCCTATTTCCTTCCTGCGTCTTTGCAGTTTCTATCCACGTCTCTGCCATTCCCTATTCGCGTCTCTTCTATTTTCTCTGTACATCTTCCTTCTTCCTTTTCCCCGTTCCCCCTATTCCTTCTAAAATCCACATAAATATTATTTATGTAACCAAATATATTTTGCGTACCCTCTACATCTCCCTTCTTCCTCTTCCATATCCCTCTATTTCCTCTCAAATCAACACAAATTTTATTTATATACCCGAACATATTATCCATACTCTTTACATCTCTCTTCTTCCTCTTCCATATCCCCCTATTTCCTCTCAAATCAACACAAATTTCATTTATATAACCGAATATATTTTGCGTACCCCCTACATCTCCCTTCTTCCTCTTCCATATCCCCCTATTTCCTCTCAAATCAAGACAAATTTTATTTATATAACCGAATATATTTTACGTACCCTCTACATCTCCCTTCTTCCTTTTCCAAATCCCCCTATTCCTTCTCAAATCAAGAGAAATTTTATATCTATAACCGGATATATTTTGCGTACTCTCTACATCTCCCTTTTCCCTTTTCCACGTATCTCCCATTCTCTCCTATTCCTTCTCCTTGTCCTTCGGCCACCTAGCGAGTCGCGGCGCAGAGCATCCAGGATTTGCAACAACGTTTCATCTTATGTTAGTTTCTCTCTCGGTCGTTTTCGCCCCGTCCATTCGGGCTCGGACAAATGGCCGGTACACGACGCGTTCATAGTTTATACCACGCAATAATATAATCGGCGTTAACTCGAGGCATCGCGGTGAAAGTGCGGCGCCAAGAGATGCTAATTGGAGGAGCGTTTCGACTCGTAAACGGGAAATAGTCGCAGCGTCTCCGACGTCGTTGCCTCGGACGTAACCGCTCTCAACGAGCCCTTAAATCGTTAAAGGATTCGAGAGAGACCCTTGCGCAACACGGCGAGACGCTGCGAATAATAATCGTCGTGTAATAATCGCACTCGACGAAGCAAATAGCGAGTATTTATCCCGAGGCTCTCGAGTCTAAGGACGCCGACGACGGAAATCGAGCTTCTCGAAAAACGACGATAACGAACCACGGCGTTATAAATCCCGTCATAAGACGCGTATACGAAAATGCAGATACTTTTGAGTACCGATTTTCGATCATGCCCAGGTACGCAATTGTATTTTGAAAAAAAACGTTCATTGCTGTACATTTATTAATATTTGTATCGAGGACCTTTTGGCGGGGTTTCAAAATGGGTAATGACAGAAATAATGTCAAGAGTTACCTTGTTCAATGGCTTCTTTTTACTATGTTATATACAGATAGACGGACACATGCACATCAAATTCTTATTTGGATAATATTCAATTTAATTCATAAGAGCGGCGATACTGTTTCCGCAACATTTTTAATAAGTAATATAAGGTCGATCGAGGTGAAAAAAATAATATAAGAACAACATTCTTTTGCATATGCATTTCATCTATGTACATGCATGTAAGATTCTTAATAAAATAACGTTAAATTCAATTAATAAGGGCGACGATATGGAACAACGTTATTCGAAATGCAGTATAACGTTTGTCCTATTTTCATCTCTACTCTCATTTCCAGTATTATTATTATATTATGCATGTTTTCGAAAGTGTTCAAAGTATCGAAACATTTTTAATAAATAATCTAAGGTCGATCGAGGTAAAAAAAAATAACATAAGAACAACATTCTTTTGCATATGCATTTCATATATGTAAATGCATATCAAATTCTTAATCATATAACCGCAAGTTCAATTAATAAAGGCGACGATATGGAACAACGTTATTCGAAATGCAACATTCGCTTGTCCGATTTTCGTCTGTGCTCTCATTTCCGGTTTTATTATTAGTATGCATGTTTTCGAAAGTATTCAAAGTATCGAAACATTTTTAATATGTAGTTTAAGGTCGCTGACGACGGAAACCGAGCTGGCTGTTCGAAAAACGGCAATAACGAGCTACTTACGAGCTCGTTACTCGACGGCGCCGTAACGGAATGCTAAGTACACGCCTCGTCGAAAACTCGACCAAAATCGGTCTCGGAGAAAGCCTCGGTGATTCGCGAGTTTGTAAGCGATGTTCAATGTCACGGCTCGCACTCGATTTTAACCTTTACGTGTTCCGTTCACGCCCGAATAAGTCACTGAATGCGTTTACATCGACGCGTTTCCATCAGCGAAAGGATCGGGACACGTTGAAACGAACGTACACTTTTAAAGGCTACGAAAACTATTTACAAGAATAACATTCTCTGCTTTTTATGACGGTAGTTATTTCTAACTTATACAATCATTCGACGTGCTAACTTCTTTTACTTTTTTAAGAAACGTCGCGTGAGTACCTTGCGTGACATTTTATTAATTATCGTTATATATCGCGTGTCAAATATTTTGATTAAAAAGGGAGAATCTCCGATTTGGTTCGTTTTTTAATGTGTTATGGGGCATCAAAACATATTGAGATGCTTAATCCAGAGTTAAAGAAAAGAACTAAAAGGAGTTTAAAAAAGGGTGGACCTCCGAAACGTAACAATTTTCGTGACTTTTCGTAATTGAAAAATAAAGTAAAGCAGAAATCGCCGAGGAATTAATCTCGATATGCTTAACCCAAAGTTAAAGGAAATGGCTAAAACTGGTTTAAAAATTCGGACCATCGGAAAGTGAGAATTTTCGTGACTTTTCGTAATTGGAAGAGAAAAAACGTGACGCAGAAGTCGCCGAGAAATGAACCCCGAAATGCTTAACCCAGAGTTAAAGGAAATGATTAAAAGGGGTTAAAAAGAAAGGCGGACCTCCGAAACGCGACAATTTTCGTGATTGAAAAAAGAAGTGAAGCAAATGTCGCAAAGGAATTAACCTCGGGATGCTTAACCCGCAGTTAAAGAAAATGACTAAAAGGGATTTAAAAAAGGCGGACCTCCGAAACGCCCGAGGCGTCCATCTTGCGATGTGCATTCATCGGACATCGTAAATAGAGATTAGCCTTTTTAAGCTCTTAAACAGAGATTACGCGAGCACTGTGACGCATCTCAGGCCAGGGGAGATTTGCACGGTGAATTCGGAGCTGAGCGCCGCCATAAATTCACACTTTCACGGTAACGACCTCGCCACCACCCGGAACAAGATCGAATCTTTAGCCCGAATACCTCGCGGAATCTCAAACTCGAGAAGATCGTTAAGCTTGCTTGCACCTAATTGCAAAGACCGAGACATAGCGTTATCGTTAATCACTGGTTATCCTAGGCACTTTAAACGCGTACCCTCGTTATCGCTACAAGTAAGGTGAAAACTTCATCGCAAAAGAAATGCAAACGTAAAAAGTCACACGAAAGGGTAAAAAAATCAATATATAATTTCTATGAAATTGACTAAACATTTTATAAGGCCCCATGGCTTTTATTTCACGTTTCCAGTGCATTCAATAGCGTTTTATCATTAATTTTCATCCATCTTGTAAACGCGTACCCTCGTTATCACTGCAAGTAAGGTGCAAACTTCATCGCAAAAAAAATGCAAACGTAAAAAGTCACACGAAAGGGTAAAAAAATCAATATATAATTTCTATGAAATTGACGCTATGTGAATTAAACATTTTATACGGCCCCATGGCTTTTATTTCACGTTTGCAGTGCATTCAATAGCGTTTTATCATTAATTTTCATCCATCTTGTAAACGCGTACCCTCGTTATCACTGCAAGGAATGTGAAAACTTCACCGCAAAAGAAATGCAAATGTAAAAAGTCACACGAAAGGGTAAAAAAATCAATATATAATTTCCATGAAATTGACGTTACGTGAATTAAACATTTCATAAAGCCCCATGGCTTTCATTTCACGTTTCCAGGGCATTCAATAGCGTTTTATCATTAATTTTCATACATCTCGTAGAGTATACAAGGAATGCAAATGTAAAAACCACGCGAAAGGGTATAAAAGAGAATGCTTGTCTCGTGGCTAACACGTGTTTTCAGCGCAGACAATTTAGTTGCAGCTGAACGTCACAGATGGCGACGTTGGTCCTAAACAGTCGTTAGAATAATGAATTCACGGGATTTCGACAGTTTTACGTCGATCTCTTTTACCATTACTTTACTGAAATGACCATGTTACGACTTTAGTATTCAAAATGACGTTACCGCACAAAAAGGTATAGATGAATTTCAATTTATCGACCTCGGTTAAATTTCTCAGCGCCTTTCATGTCACCTTAAATGCATGTAATGACGCCCACTGGTCGGTTTTGGAATGTTTCCGAAGAACTGAGTACTCTCATGATTGCGAAATATAGAACACAAATGGAAATGCGTCGAGTTACAAATCGGAGCACTTTACGAAGGAGATTGTTCGTAGCTTAATTACAGACTATCGGTGTCAGTCGTAAAAGAACTGTAAACCGACTTAGCCGAGAATTGGTAGGTAGGTATCATGGAGCATAATGCGCACTCGTAAGCAATGAGAGTACTCGCTCTGCTTTATTCCGTGATGTAAACCTCACCGCGGCCGGCTCAGTTTCCGGCCTTGATTACACGGGAGAAAAATAAATGCGGTTGCCAAACGATGCGGTTCTACTTGTTTATATGAAAGTTGCGTGTATAACGTGTAAATAAATAAGTAGTTTCTCCGGCTTAATGCAGAGCTAACTAACAGTGACAAGTAAGGATAATTGCAATGATCAAGTAAGACAGAAATCGTGCCCGATAAGGGAAACGGGTTAAGACGTCAATTTATAAATGCGTGGAATTTAATCATTAAGAAAATCAAAAAGCCGAAATTCCAAAATCTTCACCGTTTACTCCACATTCAACTAAACCACTTTAGTTGATTGGAACAAATGAGTTTGATCAAGTGAACTGAAATTAGGTTCGCTTGTTTTACGCGAATGGAAATCGCGTGAATAATGTCTCTCGATATAAAAGAAAAAGTATTGGAAATAAAGGCTAGTATGTATAAATTTTAGAAATACACGAACTCCAAATAGCTTAATAAATGAAATAATGACGTTTCATTTCAACAATTTCAATTATAATATGCCGCGGAAAGAAGAAACTCGCGTAAAAAAAAGTGCCGCGTAAATAGAGGGGAGAGTGTACATGTACAGGTGTACGATGGTCATAAGACAATTTACAGTGATAGACTGAATATCTTCCCTATAGATATGTGGTGTCGCAAATGCATTCATGTCCACCAGTGTACATTTTATTTCCACCGTGTATTTTTAACGTATGCACGACGAAGCGAGCGACGACGTCGATTGGACAAAAATCCCGAGGAACGTATCGATCACCTTCAGCCATCCATCGGTACCGATTAAAGGAGAAAAAGGAAAAAGAAATGGGACTTCCCGACGAGAGGAGGTAACGCTTCGCGATATCTCCTGGGGAGATATCGCGTTCACGCTCGGCCAGTCCGCGGAGGCTCGACGAGTCCGAAAACCGACAGGTCATCGATGTAACAAGGGGACCTGGCCGATTTCCTTTTTGCTCGCGGATTCCGGGCCCGGAATCTCGAAAACCGAGGCCTCGCTTTCTCCGGCCGCGACGGAATCCGCGGTGTCACGGAAAAAGAAGCTGCTCGCGCGTCCACCTCGGCGCGATCTCGCGCGACCGATCCGTAACAAAAAGGATGTTTGCCCTGATCTCCATACCACCCTGGGGGTGAAATTTAATTCCTATCCTGATAAACACTAAAGTTAAACGTTACTACTCGAGCTATGAAATAGGCGTCAGTCCGAGGGACTGTTCATTTGGGATTCAGTGCAAACGATTTCCTTCTTTAAGAATCGATTGCCTTTCATTTCATATGATAAACGACAATGCGATTCGGTAACAAGGGATGTTCGGCCTTAAAACTGTTTTAGCGATTTCCAATGATTTCTAGGGATTTCTGCTTGCGATTCCTTGCTGATTTCCTCGTGATTTCGAGCGTTAAAATACATGATTTCCTTCTTTGAGATACAATTACCTTTGATTTCACATGATAAATAACAATGCGATTCGGTAACAAGGGACGGTCGGTCTTAAATTGTGTTTCGATGATTTCCAACAATTCCCAGGAATTTCTGCTTGCGATTTCTAGATAATTTCCACGTGATTTCGAGCTTTAAAATACATGATTTCCTTCTTTGAGATACAATTACCTTTGATTTCATATGATAAACAATGCAATTTGGTGACAAGGGACGTTCGACCTTAAAATTGTGGCAAGGTTTCGGTGATTTTCAATGATTTTCAGTGATTTCTGCTTGCGATATCCAGGTTACTTCGACGTAATTTCCAGCATTAAAATCCATGATTTCTTAAGTGAATACCCCCTCGCTTTCGGTCATGCAAAAGTGACGTTACAAAGGTCCCATTTAACATATTAAAACTTTTCCGAACAAGGTGCACCGAATCGTTTCAAACTTTGCTACGTGAATATAGAGGCTATAAGTAAGGTTCTGACACCTGTGAAATTTAGATTTATCTCCAATTTGTTTATAGATATTTTTAAAATTATTTAGAAAAAGAAATTTCATGGATGTCAGGACCTTCCTTATAGCCTCAATATTCACGTTGTTAAATCTGAAACGATTCGGTATACCCAGTCCCGGTTTGAGCTAAGTTAAAGAATTTTTTTGGAAAAATCCAAATTTTCAATATGTCAGGACAATTCTTAGATGATCACGAGTCACGTGTCAAAGTTTCGGACAGTTTGGTCCAATACCCTTAAAAGAAAGTGTTGTATTTGAATTGACTGATTTGAGGGGGGATTTCACTTCACCTTAAGGAGGTACTGCTTTACGGAACAATTGCCATTTCCTTTGTCCGAGACCGTTCTCGATTCGTCCTTCCGCGGGCAAGTCGGTCGCTCCTTTTTTCCCGCTTTTTCCTTTCCCTCGTCAGGTGCAATCGGCACGCGGATTGCTCGCGGACGTCGAGTGGCTTTCCACGGAGAAGAAAAAGTCCCCTTTAGGGGCCCGCGGGTGGAGGCGCGTGCAGGGAGGGTCGTTTACTGGCGCCGGCGCTAATCGGGCCAGCGCACTTTTCTGAGCGCTCGAGCGCCTCCACTCGCTCCTGTCTACCGATCGTTTAATTATCCGTCAAGATACGTACGTTCGCGCGATCGGCACTGGCCTTTGCCGGGAATTGCGCGTTCCTGCGGCCTCCGCCCGGTTCTCAATTCCGTTTTTGCTTCCTAGTCGCCGAAGCCGCGCGTCATGGTGCCGCCACCCTGTGCGTGATGTGTGATTTTCATTCCAAATTCGTTTACGAAACGAACTGGCCAAGTGCATTACGCGTGGTATGGTTTTCCGTCCAATTTCATCGACGCAACGAACCGACCGTACACATTGTGCGTGGGGCACGATTCCATGCGGGGGCGGTTATACAGTAAAATTCGTAGATACAGCAAACTAACCGTAACACATTGTACGTGGTGCATGATTCCATGAGAGGTGCAGATTTGCGTAAAAATTCGTCCACGCGGCGAATTGACCGTACGCATTATGTTTGATGCATAATTCGATGTGGAGGGTGTTTTTGCGTTCTAATTCATAATTATGCCAAATTGATCGTACATATTGTGCGCATATATACGTGGTGCAGATTTGCGTCAAAATTCGTCGATGGGGTAATATGGCCATACACCCTATGCGTGAAGCGGTTTTGTATGAAATTCGTCGACAGCATGAATTGGCCATAAGCATTATATTTAATGCATAACTTGATGAGTGGCGTGTTTTTGCGTTCTAATTCATAATTATGCCAAATTGATCATACATATTGTGCGCATACATACGTGGTGCAGATTTGCGTCCAAATTCGTCGATGGGGTAATTCGGCCATACACCCTATGCGTGAAGCGGTTTTGTATGAAATTCGTCGACACCATGAATTGGCCATACGCATTATGATTGATGCATAATTCGATGCGTGGGGTGTTTTTGCGTCTAAATTCGTAAATACACAAAATTGTTCATATATACATTATGCGCGACCCAGCTAGACAAAGTGATGGAAGATTTGCATGTAATTTGCCTCATAAAAGATCACGAAATGAGTCATGAGAGTGTCCCTTACGAGTCCTCATTTAGACCTCATATCCGCGGTACACAATGGCAAACCAAAAATACTTAAATATGAAACAAAGTTAAGTACCTGCAATGTCTCAATGTGTGTACGCATGTGAACAGATAAATTAATCTCCCGCATGTCTGATGAACAATTGCAGCGTCTGTAGCTCATATTTGAGCGCCATGGCGTGACAAATTTACCGCAAATGTATCCTTCAAATTTATTCCGTAATGTGCGTACATATATTGCAGAGATTTCATTCAGCAAATGGTCGGCAAATTGTTTGCAAATCGATTCTCCTCGTCATATGATGATCCTGAATTTCTATTTGGGTATGCTCGATTCGAATGCGTGGGGCAGATTTGCATTGAAATTCGTCGTTGCGACGAATTGGCCATACACTCTATGCGTGGTCAGACTTCGACATCGCTCGTATCACGTTTTGTTCGAGCGAGCATTTAAATGAGATTTCATTCGATATCTTCTTATCCGTCGACGTATTCCCCGATATCCGTGCCTCGAGAGAAAGGGAGACGAATCGCGACCTGGTTCTCTTCAGGGCGCGATCGAGCCCATCGACGAACCGACAAAGTCGAAACGGAAGAGTTAGGGGAACGAATTTCTACGGATTTCGGGAAAGGTCTCTGGCGATTCGGGAAAGACGTCGACGACCCGCGAATCTCGAAGAGGCCGAATCGAGGGATAAAAAGAGAGGGCACGTAATTGGAATACCATCGGGACAGCGGTCGATCGATGAACGAGTAACGCGATAGTTATCGATCTCCGCGGAGCGTACGAGGGAGCACGAGGAATCCAGTTTACCCGAGAGGAGGGAAGAGGTCCTCTTCTTCTTTTCCTCCTTCCCGGTTCTTTTTCCTTTCCCCGCTACCGACCCTGCGCCGTTCGGGCTCCCGTGCACGCCCCGCGATTCGCGAACTACATCGCGTAATTATGCAACGAACTGGTCTATGCCGCCGATAGTATCGCCGACCTTGGGGCCCCGGAGGATTCCTCGGCCTCGTCTTCGCCATTCGGAGGACATCGCGAGAGAAATGCCCGAGGAAAGCGCATCCTTGATGCCGCGCCTCTCGACGTCCCTCGTCAACCAGAAGAGCGATTAACCCAATACGCGCTGATTTGTCGTGAATTAAATTATTATATTTTCTTTTGCAATTATTCTCCGCAACGTGCACGATTCTTCCTGCTATCCACCCGTGACTTTGTTCCCTTTCTATGAATTATCGATCGTTAACAAATGTTCAAATCGTATTCTCACCCCGATGACGACTTGGGAACTTGTTGTGCAAATTGACCCTGTATAGTTCCATCAACATGAAACCATAAGAAATGCATTAAAGCGTGCACCAATCTATCCCGCTGATAATATTGTCTACTTTGTAACCCCGGAGGATTCTTCTGCCTTGTGTTTGCAATTCGGAGGACATCGCGAGAGAAATGCCCGAGGAAAGCGCATCCTTGATGCCGCGCCTCTCGACGTCCCTCGTCAACCAGAAAAGCGATTAACCCATTACGCTCTCATTTGTCGTAAAGTAAATTATTATATTTTCTTCTGCAATTATTCTCGGCAACGTGCACGATTCTTCCTGCTATCCACCCGTGACTTTGTTCCCTTTCTATTAATTATCGATCGTTAACAAATTTTAAAATCGTATTCTCACCCCGATGACCACTTGGGAACTCTCCGACACCCCGTAGGTCGATTAACTTCATAAGAAATGCATTAAAGCGTGCACCAATCTGTGCCGCTGATAATATTGTCTACTTTGTGACCCCGGAGGATTCCTCGGCCTCGTCTTCGCAATTCGAAGGACATCGCGAAAGAAATTGTCGAGAAAACCTCGTCCTGAAAATCGGGCCTCTGGACGTTCCTCGTCAACCAGAAGAGTGATTATAACCCATTACGCGCTAATTTATCGTTGACGAAATTATTATAATTTTTTACAAGTCTCCTATATTATGGGTATTTCTTTCTGCAATTAAACATAACCGAGGATCTTGATAAATCGTTTGATATAAATGTTGAAACCATAAATTATTAAAATCATGTCCATACGTTGATGAGGATTCAAGAACTCGTTGACAGCCCCACGTTGATTGACACTCCACACGTAAGAAATGCATTAAAGCGTTCACTGGATTTCGAAAAGTCATCTTCTTCATTTCCACGGGCACATTCACAGATTTCCTCACCGTGATAATCAAGATGCCTTGTTCCACAACTACACTCCCAAGACGATGGCAGCTAAATGCATCATCGTCATTTTCATACTTGTCGAACGGTCATTGTTTCATTAGAGGACTATCGGGTGCGGACTTCTGAATAGTCACGTTCCTAAATGTGGCGACCCGCGGGAACGTACATTACGTGTATTAAAAAATGATAAAAATACCCTGATAACGGGTAACCGTCATTTACTCGCGATATTAATAATCTGGGAATAACATAAAGGGTAGTTAAATTATCCCCGCGTATTATCTATACTAATAGTACAGTATAATATACTATTTCCAGGGTAGATCGATGATTTTCCATGGAAATCGATCAGCCCCGATATCCCTAAAATCCCTATAAATTCTCCCGAAGGCGCACCGAGCCTGCGGTAAAATAAGAAAATATCGGCCACTCGCCGTAAATTCAATTTCCATTGTTCCTGGCGGAACGGGGAAAAATAAAGGAGCGATCTCGAGTGACTCATTTACGAGAGTGCGGCTGGGAATCGCAAGATCGAAAAGGACTCCTTCGTTCTCGCCATTTATACGCGCCCACTCGGGACTTGCACTTCTTGGCGAGTGCATCGAATGCAATCAAGGCCTCTTGACGAAGATTCCATTAGGACTTCACGGGTCGGTCGATATCGCCGGATATGTGCCAGCCACAAAAGAGGATAACGCTTGGTGGATGCGTTTTTGCCGCTGCGGCGCCGCGGCGGCAGCGGGCTTGAAAAATCCACCCGGTGAAGTGAAATCACGTGCAGGGAGGTGAAATCTAGGGCCTATTCACTTGGAAATCAGTGAAAACGATTTCCCTCTTTGATTCCATATGATAAACGACAATGCGATACAAGTGACGTTCGGCCTTTATAGTTTTTTGGTGATTTTCAACAATTCCCAGGGATTTCTGCTTGCGATTTCCAGCTTATTTCTACGTCATTTCAAGCGTTAGAATACATGATTTCCTTCTTTGACATGAGTATTAGAAGTGTATTAGTGTTAGAATTAGTGTAGTAGAAATGTAGAAGTGATGGCAGCATTTCTGCCGGTTGGACTGATAAGAGTTAATATTTTACCTGAATACGATATTCATTTGTCGCTTTGAACACGTGGGAATGAAGGGGGCCGCTATAGCGGCATTTTGTAATTAAGGGGTTAATCTTCATGAATGTCCTTCGAGAAAGAAATGTGCTTTTTATGTTTTAACCAAATTTTTCTCAGGTTTCATCCTTGAAGTGATATTTGCCGCATTATTCATGTCTTTATGAATTCCTGGATTTGGAGCCGGGATTTCGGTGCCATGGCAACGCGACGCGGAAAAAAACGGTCATGCGTATATCGGGCTTAAAAAACTCGCGGCCTCCCGACCGGGCCCAAGGCCGCGACGAATGCCCTCGCGAAATTATGAAAAAAAGGGAAACGAGAGCACCTGTCGCCCCGTGTCGTAACTCGGCTGACATCCTCATTGGGCCAAAGCTTCGGCGATCGGCTCTGACCGAACTGGTACCGGTATGATAACGGTTCGCGGCCGCGATAACGCTCCGCAAATTGCACGCCGGCGTCGCCTCTACGGCTTATTAACCCTGGACGTCGAACTTATGCTTCCCGGAATACGAGAGGACCGTTTCTTCCCTCGATACACACCTCTTTATGCAGATTCAAACAATCTGCATAAGAGCTTTCCCCGTACCTTCCGATCCGCCCAAAAAGCGGCGAGACTTCTTCGCGGAATCTGAAAACAGCCCTCTCTCCTTCTTTGCTTCTTTCCCTAGTAACACAAAATATTTCTCCCATATTTTATATACATTAAACGAATATCCTACATTTCGTAAATATTTACCGGACATTTGAAATATCTGCAAAACGTTTACTTTAGAATATTATCCCTATAATATTTTTATATAACATTAGCTCCACGTGTTTTCATAATATTTCTCCACCAGATGTACAAAACGTTTCGTTTCATTTTAATACAATTATTTTTTATATATCATCCGCCGAATACATTATAAACGTTTTAAAAATACTTAAAATCAAATTCACACGTTTTGCTCCCATAATGAAGTAGCGGAGCGAAAATATTAGAAAAATTTCTCGTGTCTTTTTGATACCAAACGAAGTGTCCAACAATAGTCGTAAAGTAAAGAAATGTATTTTTATTGTATGACCATAAATTAAAAAGTATAATTTCTATATATGTATATAAATCAGTGAAACTAAATATGTCATTGAGATTTTCGAGAAATATTTCAGATATCTTCGAATGAAATATTTTCGAAGGAATTCACGGAAAATTCCATATCATTTGTTTTAAACGAACTGATATTTCATTCTGCAACTAAGCGAATGGGAGGTTTTGATTGGCTACGAAGAACGTACAACGGAAATTCCCCTCTACGATGTTTCTCTATAGCTAATCGAAACCTCTCGTTCGCTCTGTTGAAAAATTTAAATTCTCATAATTTCTCGATAACAAGAGGCTTCGGAGAAATTACCTGATATATTACCGGGAATTTCTCTTCGTTTCTGACATAACTTACTGGATTTGGAACTCTAACTCGATACCGTGGCCATAAAGTACGACATGGAACCTTAGCAGACTCTTTTCGCGAGTAGGTTACCGGTACATACTCGGCCTATACTCGAGGGCCGACATTCTTCGAGTCTGCGGTCTGCTTAAGCCTATTTATAACGCAAGTCGCTGAAGTACGTGCTACCCTGTGCTGAGCCGCAGCGCAAGTAACGGAGCTGCATCGAATCCAGCAATTTTGCAGCTCAACGCTGCCGTAATTTTAGCTCTACACTGTTTGGAAGAAAAGAGGACACGAGAAATCCCGTGTCTCGCGAAACGGTCCTAAAAGAATATTACATCGGATGTGCTAACAAACGCAGCACGCGACGAGCAAGACTTCAAATAAACAGAGAGAGCATACGGGAGGATTTACAATGCGCAATGGAAAAAGTAGGAAAAGATTATAATTTAATAACCCGTGTAAATCTCCCCAGGGTCCTCGACGCTATCTTCCCGGATAAACCAAACCCTCCAAGAAATCTCTTTGCCACGATTTAAACTATTCTTAACGCATTCGCGACCGGCAAAACTTTGTTCCGTTTCAAATACCGAGTACCGGCGAAAACAATGAAATTCTGAAACTGGTTGCCGCAAACTTGTGTCGTTAAAGCAGGGATAAAAATGATAAAATTTGTCATAAACGTATCTTTTCAGCGCATTTTATTTATGTCTGCGTGTACCACCGGTGGTACACGGTGGCCCGAGGATGAACTTTAACGTGTACCACCGGTGGTACACGTGGTACGTAACGTGTTAACCCTCTATGGGCCGAATTTTTGTTTTAAATAAAAAAAAATTGGGGGAATGAAAAATCAGCAATTAGGAACCTATATATGCAAATGAAAAAAATTTTTTTATTTAAAATGTGACCTGAAAGTTACACGGCCCCGTAGAGGGTTAAGTATGTTTGGTTCGTCCCTGTGTCCTGCAGATACGAGTCCAAAAAATGAGGCCTCATAAGCAACACCCTCATGACTCATTTAACAATCTTTTATGAGGGCAATTTCATGCAAATTTGCATCACCGTGTCTATCTGGGAATGATTAGATTATACGATCGAGCCTAGAAAAATTGAGTAGTTCCAAGGAAATACTTTTCTGCGTGAACGTATCTTTTCAGCGCATTTTATGTATTGACCACGTGTACCACCGGTAGTACACGTGGCCCGAGGATCAACTTTAACGTGTACCACCAATGGTACACGTGGCACGGAACGTGTTAAGTACATTTGGTTCGTCCCTGTGTCCTGCAGATACGAGTCCAAAAAATCAGGCCTCATAAGCAACACCCTCATGACTCGTTTAACAATCTTTTATGAGGGAAATTTCATGCAAATTTGCATCACCGTGTCTATCTGGGAATGACTATACTCTACGATCGAGCCTAGAAAAATTGAGTAGTTCCAAGGAAATACTTTTCTGCGTGAACATATCTTTTCAACGCATTTTATATATATGTCTGCGTGTACCACCAATGGTACACGTGGCACGGAACGTGTTAAGTACATTTGGTTCGTCCCTGTGTCCTGCAGATACGAATCCAAAAAATCAGGCCTCATAAGCAACATCCTCATGACTCATTTAACAATCTTTTATGAGGGAAATTTCATGCAAATTTGCATCACCGTGTCTATCTGGGAATGACTATACTCTACGATCGAGCCTAGAAAAATTGAGTAGTTCCAAGGAAATACTTTTCTGCGTGAACATATCTTTTCAACGCATTTTATATATATGTCTGCGTGTACCACCAATGGTACACGTGGCACGGAACGTGTTAAGTACATTTGGTTCGTCCCTGTGTCCTGCAGATACGAATCCAAAAAATCAGGCCTCATAAGCAACATCCTCATGACTCATTTAACAATCTTTTATGAGGGAAATTTCATGCAAATTTGCATCACCGTGTCTATCTGGGAATGACTATACTCTACGATCGAGCCTAGAAAAATTGAGTAGTTCCAAGGAAATACTTTTCTGCGTGAACATATCTTTTCAACGCATTTTATATATATGTCTGCGTGTACCACCAATGGTACACGTGGCACGGAACGTGTTAAGTACATTTGGTTCGTCCCTGTGTCCTGCAGATACGAATCCAAAAAATCAGGCCTCATAAGCAACATCCTCATGACTCATTTAACAATCTTTTATGAGGGAAATTTCATGCAAATTTGCATCACCGTGTCTATCTGGGAATGACTATACTCTACGATCGAGCCTAGAAAAATTGAGTAGTTCCAAGGAAATACTTTTCTGCGTGAACTGGTGAACTTTCGGCTCGATCGTCCGTCTGCGTGCCCTTTGGCGCATCCATCATGGCGAGTTCTAGTTATTGTTGTCCGCGTTGTTGCAAGGCTCGTTAAAATTAACGAAGAGCATGCAAAATGAGCGAGAGAGCCTCGCTCGTTACCGATGACCGGATAGCGGCATGATGGATGCACGAGGCCGCCCTGTCCTTTACCGTACACACCCCAAGGTCGCTAACCTTCCTCGAGGAACCCTCCGGGTTCTCTTTGGCGCCACTCTACCGGCCACTTTCAAGCGGACTCGCAGCTGCGACACGGACAAATTAGAATATCATTGCTCCGAGGCGAAGCGACCCTCACCGACGAGCGGTCCCTTCCCTCGGCGGCCGTGTCTGCGTAAATGCAGCGAGCCACTGTTTATTTTGCATGAATGATGAGCAGCTTCGGAAGGAAATGGCGAAATCGAATCGTGGAAAAAAAATGGAGAATAACGCGCCGCCCAAAAGTGCATCGGCCGAGGGGATATTCGCGAAAGAAATCAGATTTTCAAGCTCGAAATCATGCGGAAATCACCAACCTGTCACAATTTTAAGGCTGAACGTCCCTTGTTACCGAATTTTTGTTTATCACATGAAATCAAAGGTAATTGGATCTCAAAGAAGAAAATCATGTGTTTTAGCGCTCGAAATTATGTAGAAGTCAGCTAGAAATTTCGATCAGAAATCCCTGGAAATCTTTGAAAATCACCGAACACATGCCATCCGCATATGGCATCCGCCATATTGGAAACGTAAAATTCTAAATAACTTTGAACGCAACGCGCCAAATCAATGTATTATTCGATAAAAATATTTACGTGTTTACATACGTACTAACAGACGTTTATAACCTAGCGGATACCGTATATCACACATCTGCGGCATCCTGCATATTAGAAACGTAATTTACTGATATTCTACGATTTTCTACGATAAACTACGAGGATTTACATAATATACGTGAAAAATCTCAAAAAACACGAACTTACCCAACCCTGTCTCGGATCTTTGTTCTCCGCAAGTTCGGAGTTTCTTGGACGGCATCCCAGGAATGCGCGCGTCTCGCGTTTCAACCGCAACGCGTCGCTGCGAAAAAAAAAAAATACAAAAAAATGTCTAACGTTATTAAAACCAGCTAGCCGTGAAATTCAATTCGCCCGCTGTTCGCGAGCGTGTTGCTAATTAACCCATCCGTAACGCCGAGACCGCGTTGTCTCGAGCGTTTGCCCGCGGCAATTAGGCGTGGGTTTATTAGCGCCCGCAAAAAGTAGCCGCTTTACGCGCGCATTTATGCTGCGGGCGTAATGATAATGATACACTCTCCGTGCGCTAATGCGCCGTTCAGCCGAGAGTCACCGCGAATTGTTTGACCTAACGACTTCGCCTTCAACGATCGCACTTTAGATATAACCTTAGAATCAACCCGGTATGGACAAAGAATCCACGGCCAGTTTCGTTTCAACCCACCATGCTCTACCAATAGCGAAATAAAACCCCCTTAAGGGGATGTGAAAGTAGCATCCAGAAGCTCAATCGTTCATAAAACTTTTCTTAGAAATGGGCGTCTCAAATCGTTTCATATTTTAAAACGTGAATATGGAAACCCTAAGGTAGGTCCTGAAACTCGCGAAATATCATTTTTTATAAACCATTTTTAAAATACCTATAAACAAATTTGAAAAGAATTGAAATTTCATGAGTTTCAGGACCTTCCTTATAGTCTCCCTATTCAGGTTGGAAAGTTTCAAACTATTTGGTAAATCGAGTTGGGAGAAAAGTTTTATAAACAAAACCTCTTCGATACCACTTTCACATCACCTTAACACGTTGAGTGCCACGTCACCATATTCGGGTGACATAGTAGACAAAAAAAAAAGCACGTGGCAGTCAAAGTGTTAATGTGATACGAATGAGTCAGCCTATATATATGTGCCCATAATTATGAAAGTGGTCTAAGTCATATATTTTTTGTTTCGAAATTACATTGAATTAATTTCGTTTGAAATAATATGGCGTGAAATAACTGATAAACTCATTTTTTTCTTAATTTTGACTTAGACCACTTTCATAATTATGGGCACATATATATATATATATATCTGGGAAGGCAAATCATTGGTGAAAGTATTCTCCAAATTGGGTGTACCGATTCGTTTCAATGTTTACCACGTGAATATGGAAGCCCTAAAGTAGGTCCTGAAACTCATGAAATATCATTTTTCATCCAAAATTTATTTATTTCTCATGGACTAGAACCAAGATGGCGGGGTCCGAGTACATTTTCGATGTTTTACGCTTCGTGGGGGCTTGGAATCGAAAGTAAAGAGTTTCAGGACCTAGCTCGAACAGTTTAAAATACCGTAAAAATGGAATATTACAGAGTCAGAACGGAAAATATGAAAAATACTTTCACCGACGATTGCAAGAGAATGCTGGCTTGTCTCGGGGCTAACGCGTGTTTCTAGAGCAAAAATTTAGTTGCAGCTAAACGTCACAGATGGCGACGCTGCTTCTTCAAAATATAAACAGTCATGAATTCGTGGGATTTCGGCAGTTTTACATTGATCTTTTTATCATTACTTTACTGAAATGACATATGGAACGCTTCAGTTCGTATAATTCTCAACGTAGACTGTAAAAGACTTCAACATAAATATAAATGTCGGTATCGAGACGCGTCAGGTTATGATACTACTTGAGTATTGAAAATGACCTTACCTCCAAAAAGGGTATAGATGAATTTTAATTTGTCGACGTCGATTAAATTTCTCACTGGCTTTCATCACAAATTAGCACGTAAAAAAATAATACGCGTATCTTATTTCTGAAAGTAATTGGGCGCCTATTCTGTATCTCGAAACGATAACTATCGTAAACCCCTGCTTAAATGAAAGGTGAAACCCAGACCCAGAATTAACCCCCATAAACAGTTTTTGACACATTCTAGTCAATGGAATAGAATGTAATATATTGTTCTACGTATTTCGACTATAAGTAACCCCTAAAACAGTTTACTCTGGTTTATACGCACTAACTGATTCCCGACGGCGAATTAACCCTTTGCACTCGAGGCCTCTGCCATTCCAGTTGCCAACGGTGACTAGTCTTCTCTCGAGTGCAGAGTTAAAGCTTCGCCTGGCGCCATCTGCCAGAGTCGCCGTGAAGTAATATCGAAAGAACACGAGTCGGTAATCGTACACTTGAGATAAATTAACTAACGACTTAACAAACAGCCAATATAACCTCTAAATTCGATTATCTCAAATTTAAATAGTTGCATATTGTATATATCCATCTAGCTCTAGAAATATTTGCTCTTATTTATGTTTTACATACGGCAGTCGATAATCATACATCATGGAATCGTATCGAGTAAGCGCTCTCGGTGATGGCTTGTTCATAGCATTCCGGTAATCTCGATTCATTAATCCAATCTTAATAAATTGTACCGTGTATTTAAAGGTATATACATGTAACTCTAGAAATATTCGCTTTTATTTAGGTTTTATGTCCGGCAGTTGATAACAGAGATGAGTTGAGAGATTGCTCACGGGCAGGGTCGCGCGATCGCACCGTGTGCTG